>NW_016690180.1:8358106-8409968 GCF_001604755.1 Lepidothrix coronata | reverse complement strand
CAGTTCTCTAAAGTATGTTTTTCTTTACCACTCTTAAAGCCACTAACTGACACACATTTATAACTACAAAAGCAAATTTTAAATACCATAAAATATAAAACTTCTAAAAGGCAAATACAAAAAAATTAAAAACAAGTAAACAGAAAATGGCACATATATCTTTTCATTGATTCCTTAAAGACAGTCAGAAATACTGTGGTTGATACATTGATAAGATAAACACTTCAGATACATGGGCCTAAATCTCACCTAGCTAATATAGGGTCTTCATATTAATATTTAGTTGGACATTAGTATAATTTCATAATTTTACTTCTTAAAAAGTAAATTCTTGTTATCATATCTATTTTAAGGAAACGTGTAATTTTTATTTCAGTTTAGCTTAAAAACATTAACAATATTAGTATGTGTCTGCTACTGTTGAATACTAACATGATCGGTATGCATCTAGGCAAAAAAACAACTTTCCAGAAATCAAGGAGTTTTAGACTCAAAAAAATGCAATTATGCAAAGAAAACTAACCTACACAGTATATGCACTCTTGTTATAACCTGATATTTGTGGGTTTGATGAGTGCAAGTTTGTGATGCAAATCAATTTATGGTGCAATCAATGCATGGTGCAGATGACATACACAAGGGCTAACTCACTACAACAATCTGCATAACCTAGTTCATCATTGTATGGTTTGGCTTTACTTGGGCCTGTCTACCAGACTGGACAAACAATCCATCTTACTTTCTACTTATCTCTTCTCTAAAAACAAATAATTGTCTAACAACATCAGGACTGAAATAGTTCTCCTCCAAACCGCCTCAGTGCTCCAATCATGAGCACTGATTACTCAGGCTCTGTACAAATACTTCTCTATTGGTATATCGAACATCAAATCTCACTGCACAGATAAATGAGCTGAGTCCTTTTGCTCTTCTTCAAAACTTACCTTCTGATGTGTGCACAACACAAAAGATAGAAGGAAATAGCAAACGGCCAAAAATTTCTTTCAGGTCTTTCTGGGGTGAATTCACATTGGTGAATAGAATCCTTGAAAATATTCTGATAAAGGAAGGCTGTGGTTTGAAACTGCAATGTGGGTTATTTTTTATCAAAACCCTTAACAGCCCTATTAAAAACTGAAACACTATCCCAACACTGCATTTCAAAGGAACATATATTCATTTTTAAATACGTAAGTAATGTCTTCCAGATATATATGACCTTTAATACTACCAAGAATATGTGGAATATTTCTAGGGAATTGTAGTATGATTTTCCTGTATTTGAAGAACTCATTTCAAGCCTTTTATTTCTGCTTCATCTGCCAACTTCAGTCATTTTTGTCTAAGCGATGAATCTAAACATGGAGTATTAAAAAAAAAGTCTGGAAAAATGTGTTTAACCAGTTTGAATGATAGTGTCTAGGGAAGAGAATGTCTTTCTATTCATATTCATTTATGAAAAGGGCCTTCTCTGAATAATTTTCTCTCTCTTTCTTTCTATAGACCTGAGGTAAAATGAACTCTGAGCCTAAAAGAAGTACTGAAGAGGGCAAGAGAGGCATGTGAAAGATATGAGTAGGGATTACTTAGAAAAGAGACTACAGGACATTATGCACACTGCCATGACTGAAAACACAAACACTTCTCATTATCCTTTTTTATTCAGACATGGAGAAAGAGCAATCCTGAAACACAGTTGATTGCTGGTGCCGGAAACAGGAATTCAAACAAGGGGTACACAGAGAGCTAATGTCGGTGAAGGGCTTGGACACAGCCTCTGACAAATCAATCTCCAATATTAATCCACTTGGCAGGATGTTGCACAGAGGAACAAGCCTTCCCAACAGAATAAAAGGACAGAAACTCTGCAAGAGTTTATGAGATATTCTCATCAAAATTTCAGCCCATGGATTTAACTTGCAAAGGCAATGATCTGAGCCAATAAAAAAAGGTAATAAAGCAACAAATTTATTGACTTTTCAGAAACATATCAGTTATAAAACCACAACCTAGATGCTCCTCAATATCCAAAAAAGCCAAGTGTATCTATAATTTCTTTTACTTTTAGTCCTCTGTTACCAAGTTAAAATAATATCTACGTTAAAGTAATTACAAAGAAATCTTTGTAAAAAAAAATCATCTTGGTGCATTCCCTTATTCCGCCCAGACTTACATATCATACCACCCCTGTAAAGCTTCTCTCCAGTTAAGGAATTCTAGCTAATAGACTCTGAAACAGTTAAAAATAAGTTTCATAGAAAAACCCCAAAATCTGAAATACAAACTGGAATGAGGAAATCTGAAAAATAGACAGAAAAAAACAAAAACAGGGTTCCCAGTTCAGTCACTCTCTCTAAAGAACCATCCTCAGTTGTAGTGAGAAATAATGTAACAATCCTTCTGGTCACTTCTGGATTTGACTGTCAGCCTTCATTGAAAATTTCTGGTTTGGCTCTGTTTGAAGAATCAGAAATGTTTATTGACATTTCAATTGAAAACTGACAAGACAGAAGTGTGTGTGCTGTGCATGACCATCTCTACAGAGAAACGTTCCTGTTCCTTGACTCTAAAGTAAAAAACTGGAGGGCTCTCATCAAGAAACTAGGAAATATTGTTGTTTACAAACAAATAGAGACAAAAAATGTAATCACAATGAACAAAATTCCCCAACGACAGTGAACATGTAAGGTTGAAAGTTGAAATGCAAAAGTTTCAGAAAGCTTGTTAGTATTAATATTCAAGCTAAATGGATTCTAGTCCTGCCACCTACTAACTGTGTGTTGTATGAAAGCAGGAAAGACTGTTCCCAGTATCAATCAGAAAGACTGCTCTGAGGCAAAATCTGGCTAAATCTTGACAAAGTTTTTCTCATAGCAGACTTCAGTACTTATATAATCTTACATGCAATAACTACTGCTTGAGGAGTAAATCAGTTTCTCATTTATTATATACATTATTTTTTTCTATTATGGACATCAGTACTTACTATGTCTATGGCTATGTGGCAAATTTTAGAAGCCAAAGTGTTGAGAGAGCCTGGAAAGAAAGCAAGCGTGAAAAAAAGAAGTAAAAGTACTTTGCTTTCAGTGCTGAAATCTGAGTAAGCAGTAGATAGATTTATAATGAATTTTTTTAAACAAATAAATAATCAGGTTTAATGTTTAAATTAAACTATATCCTTTTTTTATCCTACAAATTATAATCAAATGAAAATTATCCTTTACCTCTGAATTTTCAAATATTAAATATTTTAATTTTATTATAAATATTTTAATTAGCTTCTTTAATCATAATTTAGCCTTATAATTCTAGAAAATTCAGAGATGCTTTGTTTTTCAGTGGTTCTGTCCAATTTTTCATTTGTTTGTTTTTCTAAATAATGTAGCTTTTCTTCTCTCAGGCTAATGTCAAAATAAATTTGTATCACTGATAAGGTTGAAAGCCTATAAGGCATAGCATCATAATACTGAACTTAAACATTTGTGAGAAATAACAGCTCAAAAAGACAGAAGAGTGGAAGTAAAATCTGTTTAATCCCATGTTTTGCTTTACTTTCCTTGATTCTCACTAGTTTACAAAACAAAGTTGAAATTTCTTGTATATTGGCATTGTATATTTGGCATTAAACAGAGTGTTTGACATACAATAGCTTTTCTTTGACACAACTGATATAGATACCCAAATTTTTAGTCACAGCCATTCATTTAAAGCACAGTTTGCAACAGACTCCTGGCCAAGAGTGAACAAATTTGGTAGCTGACTATTTTGGTCAGAACAGAGAGTAACATCTTTTTAACTTAGTGAAGATGTTAATCCACAGTAAGGACCAACACATTTGGAGAAAAATCTCAGCCTCAGCTTCTACCTCCTGGATTTATCAATGGCAACTTCAGCTGACTTAAAATCAAAGATCAAATTCCCCTGGACTTAATTATTTTTTTGCAAAATTGTGATACTGGAAAAATACAGAGAATATGAATAAGAACCTACATTCTAGAAATCATATGGAGTCACAGATTGTACACAATACTATATTATCATTAATGGGAACGGATAGACTTAGTGAGAAAAACAGAAACCTCACAAACTGCTACCAATTCAAAACCAACAAAGGCTGGAATGACATTTTATGAACTCCATGAATCAACACTACTATGTGAGAACTGTCCTTAGCTCCAATCCACCCATCACTGTCTTTGTGCCACCTCCTTCTTCCAAACTGTAAAGCATGTATTAGCCACCTCTCACAGCAGAGAGTCCCCTTCCTGTTTTCAAAAGGCTTTTCTTCTAAGTACCATTATTCTTCACAAGGTGCTAACCAAGGGGAAAAAATACCAAACTGGAAAATAGATCATGCAAAGGGGTACAGTCACACATCTGATGCCTTTCATTGCTATGAGAAATCCCAGGGAAAGGAATCCTAGGGGCAGTGATATCCATGAGAGTTTTGGACAGCAGCAGTGTTCAGCCTAAAAATCTGATATGACTGAAGGCCTCACCATTCACATTGTGACAGCAGAGGACCTCAGGGGCTGTGACCCAACCTTCCTGAAGAGATCTGAGGTTAATTTTGGGATCCTCTGAAAATTCAGGACACAGGCAATAGTCAAACCTATTTTTCAAATGAAGCCTTTTAAAGAGGAAATTTTAAAAATTAGTTTCCCATATTTACAGAAGAAAATATCAATGAATACTCTGCATAACAGTTTACATTATCAGTTCTGTCATACAGTTCCTAAATGAAAGAGTATTCATGGTTAAAACTCTAATGTCACCTTCATGTTCGACAGAATATGTGATAGTTTGGAAGCTATTATTTCAAAACTCACATGTTGAAATTTTCTGATTGACTGCTCACATGTTTCAAAATGATTTTATAATTATCAACAGAACAAGCTAAATTAACCCTGAAGCTTGTAGTAATAAGAATTAAACTGCTCTTACTTATATCTGCAAATAAACCTACCCATTACAGTGCTGATGCACTGCACTCTGCTTTGATTAACATCTCTGAATAGATCTGTAGCATCAAACAACCTGATCCCTTATTGCACTGTTATATATGTCTATGCAAATGGACACCCAGAGTTCTCCACACATTTACCCACTGATGTTGAGAATGTTTGGAGAGTTAGGGAATAAGCTCAGGAAGGTTTTCATTAAATTTCCATTTGAGCACAGATGACTTGCACAGCCTTAAGTAAGTGTCCTTGTGCCTCAGTACCAAATCCTTAAAAGTAGGTTAATATCATCTCCCCATTATACAGGACTACTGTAAGTGTAAACACTGTGAAGGCCTGAGATATTAGACCAATGAGGTCAAGATGTTCATATCATCTTTGTATATAGCTGTGGATACCTGGTTATTTTGGTTGTTTTTTTTAATTAGTAATAAAATAAGAGCAATTTCAGAAATTTAAAATCATTAGGAAAAAACACCATGAGAGAATCAGCAACTTATACAGTAACAAAAAGAAAATAAATATCTATTTCTCCTATTAAATGGTCTTTATTGTGAAGCTTCAGTAATGTATTCATCACTATCAAAACAGATGTTGAAAACTGAAACTATCATACAAAAAAACAAACACAAAAACCCACAAAGTACATACTCTAGAGCTATGATTACCTGTTAGTCAGTGAGCAAATAACTTTTTAAATGTACAGTGTACTAGAAATAATTTGGTTTCACTAGTTCATAACATCAAGATGTTCCCTATTTTGTATGATGCATAATCTAAAAGTTTTCCATAGAAAAAGAAATATTGCCTGATTTTAAAAAAAAATATTCATTTTTAATTCCTACAGATACACCTAGGTAGTATTTCATATGTCATATATAATAATGAATGTTCAAAACACTTCAAAAATAATTTCTTGCAGGAATGGGAAGGATAGTGTGAGAGACTGAAATGTTAATGGTAAAGGCTTAATCAGCCACTTGCAAAAGCAATGGGTGCCTTGCTGATGATGAGCAAGGTAATAGCCCAGGTGCAGAGGGTGTAAGCACCGGAAGATGCCCATGACAAATAAAGCTTTGTTTAGCAGGAAGCTGGGTTTTGAGTCAGGTAAGGGAAGAGGCCGATAAGAAGCTCATCCTGAGAAGTGGGACATCTTTTTATCATGCCAATTTCCTCCCTTACAAAACTGTCTCAGTTGTACACTGCCCATCCCCTGGGAAGGTATCCGGATGTTCACATTATTCATCCCTTCTGACGGGGTATAACTGGCTCACTTGTAAAAATATCCCCCAGGTGAGTTTTTGGGACATTCACATGTAGGCCTGAAGGTATTGATCCCTTCTGATGGGGCATGATTGGCTCAACTACACTGATGTGACAGGCAACTGTGATGTCTTAGGAGGTGTCATAAATAACCAAAGTGCCCCCAGACTCATTTCTGTGGCCTTCCACCAGAGGACTGTGCATGACCCACAGTGTTGCAACAGATCCGCATTGTTGCAAAAGATCCACAATGTTGCAACAGACAGCCTAAAACTCCCCACCCCAGGGGAGGTACTCGAGCACTCCACCTAAACCTGAGCGTATATTAATCCATTGGATTTCATGTTTCTGGGGCTTCCTCTGCCCCCGATGGATCAAGATTGCGACCATCACTTCAACCACCAGACATCAAGATTGCAGCTATGAAGTCTCGTCACTGGATCCATGGGTGGTAATATCTTTCTACGCTTATCCTTTATTTCTCTTTCTTTCTCTCTTTCTTCTCCTGTCTTTCTCTCTTTCTTCTCCTAATTTCTTCTTCTCAAAATATATTCTAAGACAGACTAAAATATTCCAGTCAATGCCTTAGTAAGTGCCTTGTTGCATCTGGATAAGTTAAAGTTGGCTAAGTTTAAGATTGCTAAGCTGAAGTTTGTGAAGTGCCTTACTTTGTCTGGATGTTGTTTTAGAATTTGCCAAGTATTCAAGTATTTGTGTTATTCTACCTTAATGTTCTTAAGTTTGCAAGTAAAACTTTGTTACTGAACCTTCTGAGAATTTTGTTATTTCTCCCACACACTGCCTAGAATGAACCAACCTTCTCCTAAACCTGCTGAGCAGATCAGGGCATAATAAGCAGTTAAAGTAAGTTTCAGTTTGTCCTTCCCTTCCCTTTTAGAGAAAACAGATCCTTCTTCTCAGTGTGAGATGTTCTCCCTAATCTCTCTATGATTTGCCATAAGCCTACAAAGAATTCTTGGCCTCAGAGGTTTTTACCATTAATGTTTTCATGAAAAACTGTAATCCAGAGCAATATTCTGACAGTTTCTCTTTTTTTTTTTTTAATGTCACTGATTTCCTTAAATGGTTACTAAACAGTGGATAGATCTGTAGGATACCACAATCATGCAGATAACCCAACTTCTAATCTATATCTTTCAAGAAGTTTAGACTTCCATCAGGGGTCCCTCAGTCTGTTGCCAATATTAGGGGTGCTCCTACAGTGCACCTTTCACTCCAGTTTTTCATCCAAGAGGAATTCAGTTCACTCATTTCAAGACTGCTTCAGAACAGAAACCAAAGTACAGTCAGTGCAATCAGTACAATCAGAAGATTCACTGGTCCAAATTAAACTGCTAATACAAGCATACTTGTCATGTAACATCTATAAACCAATTGCCAGCTTCAGAACTAAATGGGATTTGGTGCTTTCTGATTTCAATTAAATAGTTCCAAATTTTTTCACAGTAAGTCAAAGCAGAATACAAGCTTAAAGGCACTTAGCGGTATATATCTTACACCATTTACCCGTATATGCAAAAGATTCAGCAACTCACCATATCAGTATCTGAAACAGGTCCAAAACTGGTCACATAGATGTTAGTGAAGACTTCAGTAATACTATCTGATATAAAAAGAAAAAAAAAACAAGCAAACATTTTAAATTGATAGTATTTCTTCTAACTTTCTATGCAAGATTATGGGACATTTTGAAGAGATTTCTGTTCTTGTTTACTACTCCTAATCAATATTCTGGTGTAAAAACTGGGGGTCTCTGTCCCACTTAACACAGAGGTTATCAGACAAGAGTTTGTCCTAGGTAGTAGTTTGTTGCAGGTAAAAAACTATACAATGATCAGCAACTACATACATATTTCCCATTTCTCTACCAGCAAAAACAACCACACCATCTTGGACTTAACATGGAAGTACAGTTCTAAACACAAAATGCCTTTGTCGCAGAGGTGTTATCTCTGTTGTTGCAGATCACTCCTATTAAAGCTTTTCTAGTTGAAGGCTGCTTTCTTCATCCTTAATAGCTTTTTCAAAGCCAAAGACAAGAAAAAGCTTACAAAGCAATTATTGACAACACCAAATATAACACATAGCAGCATCCTACTTTTTCATTGGGTGTGTTTTTAAGTGGCACATATTCTGACATAATAGTTCCTTCCCTTGATACACGATGCTCCTGAAACACTGTTATGGTACTGTAAACACTATAAGAAAATGTTCTTCCTAATCATTGTAGTCAGACAGCCATGAAATCAGACTATTAGATATTGTACAGCAGGGAAAAATAATTGCTGAGTTTTCTATCTTGAGTCTTCAATTAGGCTCAAAATAGAATGATATTCACTAAGAGGGTTAGCACACACTTGCAGAAAATTTCTTACAGCAGTTGCCAACTACTGTCTGCATTCAAGACAGTCAACACAAGGAATTTTCTGCCTTAAAGCCAGCTACTGACTGGAAAAGAAAAATTTGAATACAACGAAGTGCAATTTGACTCATCACAGAATTTCCTGTTCCTAAAAATAATACAACTGCCTGTTATACAAGTGATCCTGCTGTTAGATTATGATTTCCACATTTAATCATCATTTAATATGAATAGTTAATATTTTCTGTTTTCCTAAAAGCTACCTTTTGACAAATATACGGTATAGACAAATTTTACTTTTAAAATTACATTGAGGCCAACAGTATAATCCCTGCCCTTTACTGGGAGAAACCAGTGGTGCTCATCCATGACAGCAGATGCTCTACCAGCCACCAGGGAAAAGGCCAAGACTGTTCCTTGAGCAGCTGCATGGGGAGCAGTGCATATTCAAAGGGAGAAGCAAAGATATAGTGCTTTCAGAAAACTTCTGGAGCATGAGCAAGGAACATTCCTGCATTGTCATCTATAAGGAAACTTCCTTCTTCAACCAAACACTAGAATTCAGGACTTTGTAAAGATGTTCCTACAAAAAAGAATCTTTTTTCCAGTATCATCTCTGCTTTTTAAGGAAATAAATAAAGGCTGACTCTTACTATGTGTCACTCTGAAAGTTCAAAAGCACAATTCTCCGCATGTCCTGAGATACGTTTATTTGTGTGATAGAGACTTCAGTAATACCTTATGAACCATCCTTACACAAGCTGAGTTGATTTCTATTCCAAACATCTTACAAACAAATTTTATGTCAGTGGACAACAAAAGTTGCTGAGTCCGCACTGTTCTTGATATTCCACAAGGATAAAGTATGGGTCTGGCCGAAGAAACAGAAACCACAGTTACAGTTCAGAGGACTAGTGACTTCATGTTGTCAGTGGGAGACTGTCCAGAAAAAAAGATTATTATCTCCAAATGGTTACCTGGCACAGGCAGGAATGAAACGGAAGAGAGACAAGAGAGCTACTCTTCAGGAGGTAAAACGGTGCTGCAGGGACCAACTGTGAAATTTGGACTGTACTGTGATGACAATACAAAATCGTAATTACAATTCCATGAAAAAAACTGGTGTTAGAAAAATACAGCTGACAATCAAGTATCCCAACAGCAGAGCACCAAGGCTAATTCCAATTATATTGGTATAATTTGAAGGAACCCTACTATAGGCAACAAAGTTACTGCACATCCCCGACCCCCCAAATAATTGGAAGCATGGTCCTCTTATAACCTTATTCTACTGCTATCCTTTGTTTGCATCTGATTTATTATTTGACATATGGGAATGATTTTAAAATTTGCATATAATAAACTACAGGACATGACATCTTCAAGCTTGCCTTGCATTCCAAGTTTTAAATTCAAAAAAAAAAATAAACCCAACAAATTCTATAATATTATTTCTACACACTTCTGTATCTATCCTTCCACCAGAAATGAGCAGAGAAGACAGAGAGGAGAACAAACATATTGACTACAACTTGCCATTTAATGCTATTACAACAGTTTCCCCCTGTTGGAGTGTGTTACTCACTTCAAATCATTTCAGATCCTTGAAATGAAAAATCAAGACTTGAGGAGCGGAGAGGAGGTGAATGGGAGAAGCAGGAGCTTGCTATCTATAGACCCTCAGCTGCAATATCTTCATTTCAGATTATCATGATTAAGATAAGGACCACAATGTGTGTAAAAACTCCTGGCGCAAAGTCATCCCCGATAGCCTCAAGACTGGGAATGGATGAATATCAATTGTGTACCTCTACTTCTCTTTTTTGCCAAAACTGTCTTAATCACCATAAATGCAGGCAATGGTGACAGCAGTGAGTTTCAACTCAGTTTCTCTCTCCTGAGGTGAGGGCTAACCCTGACAGCAGGCACCCCACCAGGATGCTTCTCCTCACACCATGGAAGAAAATGGAGTAGGTAGAGGGTCTTGAAACAGAGCAAGAAAGGGGCAAGAGAAGCTGAAAAGTTACTACATTGAGAAGATTGAGGGAAAAGGAAAAATAAGAAAACACAACGATGGAAGGCAGGAAAAAAAGAAAAGAGGAAAGTACACAAAAGAAGGAAATGTTAAAAGAGAAGCCTTACCTAACTTAGATCAGGTCAACTTCTCAGACTACAGAAGCCAAAGATAAACTGACCAAAAAATAGTCAATAAAGTTAATATAAAGAGAGGAAGAAAAGCATATCCTTTGGAAGTAATAAAAGCAGTAACTATTAAGATCATATTTCACATGCTTCTCAAGCACTGGTTTCTTCTGATTCCCTTTCCTTATTTGAACTGACATGATATCATTACTGACAGAAAAAAAAATAAATCAGAAAGTAAGGAAAGGCAATAAATATACCAAATTGCAGAAGATTTATACATCCTTATCTATCCTTAGCTGGAAGGTTTACTGGGTACTTTAATTACATTTAGGATTTTAAAAACATTAATTATAATAACTCCTCTCTGAAGATAATAATTTTATTATCTTTAATTTTCCATACTTGGAAAGCTGAGGCAGAAGGATTAAATTAAGTGTAAGTAAAGTGAAGTACAGGTATTTACCAAATCTAGCTATAGCTGTCCAACACTAAGTATCCACACTGGAAAATGTCAACATCATTTACTTGTCAAAAATTAGAAAAGTGGTTCAGAGCTCAGCTAGAGTTGATATCAGTGCCACTGTCTATTCCTTTATGCCAGCTCTCCTGCTGTGGGGATACCCTTTATGATGATCTGAAGTCCTGCTGACTTGTTCCTCGGTAGAAGAGCTGGCTCAGCTGAAGCAAGCTGTTTGGCAGAGAATTTGCAGTGGCTGAAGTCTAGATCAACACAGGTTGAGTAATGGAGATGATCAGAAAAGTCAGATGAAAAGGTCCCTCCTCAGCATGTACCAATATGTCAAAACTGGAAAATTCCACAGCAGCATTACAATTTTGAACAAGTTCCTTTGGCCTGGTGCCTGTCAGGCAGTTTTTAAAACTTCCACTTTCATTCAAATGTCCCTTCTCAGCTGCCTGAATCTCTGACGTGGTGCAGAGAGATCTGCTATGTGAGATAGCTAGAAATGCAGGATTGGGTATACCTGAGAGCTCTCCCTTTCCTGGAGAACTCTGAGGCAGGATCATTTTAATTTTCTGACTATTTTTCATATTTGAGAATGATCTGTGTATTGCTCATTCCTCCTCTCACCAAAATAATCTACAGTGCTTTCTTCATAGAGAGTAGGGATAAAAGAGGTTCATTCTATGTATGTTTAAAAGAAGAGAAGAAAGGAGTGTGGTCATTGTAAAGTCTTCAGAATGAACCATCAGCAAGGTTCCACATGTTTGTTTGCATGAAGCTGGCTATGTTATTGATTAATGTATAAAGGTTGTTTTCACAAGAAAACAGGTTAGTAGATTGGGTTGGATTTTTTTTTCTAATTTGAATTTTCAGTCAATAAAACTGTAAATACATTGTTTGGGCAGCTAAAAAAGAAGGCAATCTTTTTGATGCAATCTAAAGCCATCAAAAGTATTCTTGGTGGGACAGAGCTTTTAAAACATACATGTGCAGTTCCAATGCATAGTACGAAAAAATTTCTGACAAACACTATTTTAGATGTAGAATTAATAGTACCCATGAGAACACTGTAAGGCTGTAAATAAAGAGCTGCTACAGCATGTAAAAAAAAAAAAAAAAAAAAAAANAAAAAAAAAAAAAAAAAAAAAAAAAAAAAAAAAAAAAAAAAAAAGAAAAAGAGAAGCGAAAATAAAATACTGTTCTTTAATTACATAAAAAAAAAAGGAGGTCAAGTTCCAGTGCTATGGGAGCCTTATCTGAGGATTTCTGAGTTTTTGTGGAAATGCTGTCAAAAGCTTGATGTTACTTTAATTATTTTTCTATAAAAATTATTTAACTAGAATTGACATTATTCTGACATTGTAATATAGTCTCCAGGGGCACGCTTGGCAATGTTGCCCAAAGGCTTTGAAAATGTCATTCGTAATATAAGTCAGAAATTGCACAGGTGAAACAGCCAGGGTCTTAATCCATCAAACACTGTTCCAATTCAACATGTTGCCCTTATCTGACAAGCTCCTTAGTGTGTCTGTTGACAGCTGAAGACGCTGGCTGACTGGCTGGCAGGGAATGGGAGTCAGAGGAGGTCATGCAACCTGAAGCCGTAAGAGAAGCAAAATCCACAGGAACACAGATATTTCAAAATAGTGTTCTGCCATTTCTATATGCTTGGTTTTGGCAGTTTATGTGACAGTTTTATTTATCCAACTACGCAGCATCTTCATTCATTATCCACTGTTAAATTACAACAGTTTCCCCACATATGCCTTACATAAATACATTTTCAATTTGTAAATTGAAGCCAGCTGTGAAAAGAAACAAATTCACTTCCCTCCTTGACATCAGCACTTCACTTCCAATGGTCTCACTCTATCGGCAAGACAATTTCATAATATGAGCCATAATTCTCTTTCAAAACTCCATCTTTAACCAACTGTGTGTAGAGTAAGCTTATCAGTAAGACCTAGTAATATCTGTAAATGTTACTATTAACAGTTGCTCTCTTGATTCACTTTGGTGTAAATAAAACCAGAATCATGCAGTGTACTCAGTTGCTCATGGTGTTGACTAGAACAGGAATATATTCTGGAGAAAATATCTGAAGAAAGATACAGGATCTGAAAGCCAGTAGGCTAACAGAACCTAACTGATTTCCCTCTGAAGAGCTTATATCTATTAACAGACACTATATCACTTACTAAATAGCCTCATATAAAATCTATCAGAGACCCTCCAAAGGCCTACACAGAACTCAGGAAGTTGGGCAGTCCTGTAAAGCAATACCATAAACACCATTATGTCATTTAGACTGAAAGAATACTTGGCTTGTGTATAAGCTCACCCTTTTATTTCAGCAAAGTATTATTTGTTATTCTGAAATGAATAAAACTGGTACAAAATAGCAGGAATTTACTATGACACAAAACTTCAGTTAAATGTGGGTGTATCTCTAGAGATGAATAAGACTTTTTGACCATTAAAAAAACACACATCAACCTTGAAAAAAAAAATCAGATAAACTGTCAACTCCCTTTTCTTCTGTAGCAGAAAATATGACTTGGGAAAGGTAACAGCTTTTTTTAGGTGTAGATTACCCACAAAATGTGCACAGAATGATATGTAGGCACATCTGCAACTCAAATAATCTGGTATATTGCCACAGTCAGTATTTACTCTCATTTGTCCTATATGTAAAAGACATTGGTGCAAACCGTAAGAGTACTGTTTCTAGATAGCAAATGAAAAAATACAACATTCTCACTGTGCTGAGAGAACATGTACAAGTTACTAAGATAATATTCACATGCACATGACAGACTTGTAGTTTAACTCACTCAAAAAGAAGAGTGCAGATCACACACAAACATTATCTTTACTACTTTTTCTTCTCTCTCTCCCAAGAGACCTTTCCAAACCTTACTGCTTCAGGTGACAAAACTAAACACATTTCCAAAGGGTCCTAGGAATGAAGAGCCTTGGATACAAGTGACATTTGAGATTCAGTTTTAACTTTATTATATACTTACTCCACAAATTTAAGAAAGTCACTCAAGGGTAGGGCTAAAGACTGATTTTGGTGCCCAATTATCTCTTTAAGTATATTGGACAAACTCCACAAAGTTATTTAAGCTCCAGGTTTCCATTTAAATCAATAAAATTAATCTGAATGTCTCTGTGGTTCAGATCATAATGACTAAATTTTGCACTTATATTTGTCTGAATCCCCTTTAGTCTTAAATTGCTGTCTAATATTGTCAGTACCTAAAATTCCCTGGCTGCTTATATTTTCACCTTAAGGCAAAAATATCCCAATGCTGCCAAGCAGCTTAAAGAACTGGCTCTCAACCAAGTCCCAACAAGTTCCTCAAACTATAAATAATCACAAATTTACTGGGCCAGAAAGACTTTGAGAGAGAAAGCAAGAAAATAAGCAAAAGACTGATTCAACAGCTTAGTAATTCTCATGGGATATAGCAGACATAAATTGAAGCCTCTGCTCAATATCTAATTATTTACACAAAGCAGAACAATTCCTTCCAAAGACTGAGGAAGCATGCTCTGTCTTAGAAAATTCACCTTTGTGGTCAAGGCAAAACCCAACACACAGTAACTGAGTTCATGTCTCTGCTTTAAATTAGAGCATGCACTTGACTAGAGCTGCTCCCTGTCTAAGAGGTTTCCATTACATCTGACTATCAGCTACTCTCATGGCTCTTTTCAAGGAGGAATGGCATGAGCTCTAGAGGATGAACACCCCTGTGAACAGACGAGGAGGAAACTGGTAATGTTTTCACCCCCAAACTTGGATGTTTCATGTGTCAGTAAGAAAAGGCTTCAGCTGCATGCTTTCTTCAGCATTTTTAATCACTCAGCTTGACAGATCCCTACTCAGTTTATTGACTTTATGTACCACCTTTGTAGACAGTTAAGGCTATGCCCACACCATTTCTGAGGTGTGCCAATATGCCTAGCTTTACCCATGTTCCACACAGGATGCCCAGCTGTCTGAAGCAAGGAATTCCACTATACATGAGGTCTAGGAGTTGTGGGCACTGACAAATCTAAGCCTTCAGTCTGTAATGGGGCTGAATGGCTCTAGAGTCCAACATTAAAAACAGAGATCTTAGTCCATGCTCTGACACATATGTAGATATTTTATACAAAGGAAAACATCTCCAGTGGAAGAAGCCACTTTTGCAGATCAAAAGTACTCTGTCTCCATAGCAGGGTTGGAAAGTGGGAGACATTGATTCAGATCCCTTTTCCAAATCAGGTAGGGAATAAGTAAGAAGTTTAAGCTAGAATGTAATTCAGCCCTGATGAGAAGGCTACTGTACTGACTGGTGCAGCCCATATCACATTGGGCCAGTCAGTCAACCAGTGCCTAGCTTGAATCCTGCCAGTACTTCAACATGAGAGAGATTTCAAAGCAACCCAGAAGTGTCTAATTTAATTGGTTCTTTGCAAGGGGAAAAGAAGATATTTAGATACTCTCACTTGTTACTGCTGGACTTCATAGGCTTTTGACACCTCCGGCAACATTTTGACAATCTCAGAGGTATCCACTGCCAAGTGATTAAGGAAGTAATTAAGTATATAGACAGCTTTTTGGATTTTTTCCCCTATCTTTTAAGCAGAGTATTTCTCCAATTTACAGATTCATTGTAAAGATATTAATAGAACATGGATGCTTTGGTTGTATAAACGCTTGCAACAACTGGGTAATTATAAACAGTAATCTTGACTATGGTACAATTAACAAAGGGAAAAAAGAAAACTTTGAAAATAAGTGAACTAAATCATTGGGAAGGGCAATCTAAACACACAGGCAATGTGAAATTTGTTCCCATAATGCCAGACTACCATGAAATCCACCAAATCTCACTTTGTTCCCTTTTCATTACATCCTCACACACTATGGGAAAAAAAAACCTAAAAAGCAGTCAGCTCTAAAATAAACTACTGATGTGAGTCAGTTTTAGTTAACATTGCATAAAACATTCAATGGGAACATGAAATTGAAAATATAGTTGAGTTTTGCTGAATGAAATGTGATCTTACTGAAATGGGTTACTTAAAAGATTGAACTAAAAGAAACTTAGCTAACACAGGACACATTTGTCAGCAAATCAAAATTAAACATCATTTGAATGAAAAATAAAACATCATCACTAAACCTTGTCCCTTTAGACACTACAGCTTCCAGCAAGATGGAAAGAGACTGTTTATAATAACCAGGCTGAGTAACAAATAGGACTACTCCATTGTTTAGATCAACTGGATGAGCATGAAAAAGCTAAAATGAACCAGACTGTCCCAACACTCTCTAAATAATGAGACAGAGGAAGACAAAGAGAACAAGAGCACTCAAACAAGTCTGGAAATGGAAGGGAGCAGACTTTGATAAAGTAGAGCAGTAATTATTTAAACTGACCTGAATCAGTGTCATCACACAAGTAGGGAGGGCAAAGTTATTGTTCTCATGCAACTGTATTTCTGCCTACTCTGCTTAGAGACTTGTGCTATTAGAAAGGAAACCATAACATGAAGGTAAGGCAGAAAATTTCTCAAATTTATTTCTGATTGTCAGAACTTAGAAGCCTTCCTCTCTTTGATTTTTTTTTTCCCCAAATATGGAACATGGAACATCTTGGCAAATTCTGCTGCATTACCCTTCTAGGCTACTTTCAGGTTTAATGTATGTGCTTTATTCCAAGCCACAGCATTAATAAACCATCTTATTTGACATACTCATTCTGACAGCCCCTCCTGTATACCAGACCACATCTACCCCTAACAGCAGTATCATTTTTAAAAAGCAGCAGCTTCTAGTTTCTCTTCACAGTCATAAAGCAGCCAAGTCTGGGCTTCTTAAGATATGGTCTTATTGCACGGTGGCTTCAGACTCACTTGATTTTAGTTGCTTGCTTATTTCTTGATTATCTCCTGTTACACAGGCCCAGCTGCTTTTCTAACCAAGAGCACTCATCCTAGACATTATTCAAGTTGGATTTTAGGAGGTACTTTGGCTTATGCTGGCAACATATCAACTTGCCAGTGAAAGTACAATTTATGAAAGGAGGCTCTCCTTCAGGACCTTCCTGCATTCTAAACATTAAAAAAAAACAAAACAAAAAAACCCCACAAAAACAAACAAACAAACAAACAAAAACACACCCCCCAAAAAAACCAAGGACCTGTGAAATGGCCACAAAACTCACGCTGGAATGGCCAAGAAACTGCTATATTAAACAGATAACATATAGAGGATTTCACTCTTTAACTACATGCTACTTTTTCTAAATGAACACCGTCACAGTGTTTATTAGCTTGCTAAGTATTTAATGAAGATTTGGGTAGCATGCCAGAGCCCGCTGAAGTCAATGAAACAGTCTTTCCCTGGTGATGCCCAGCTTGAGCAGAAGCCTTTGGAGAATGCCTCTGTGGTCAGCCATGGCAAAAAACGTTGTCACCCTGGAGCTGACAGAAACTGTGACGTAGCTCTGGGAAGGACAGTCTTGCTTGTTCTGTGGCAAACACTCCTTCTGCCACCAGAAGTAAGCATTTTCCCAAAGCTTGCTGCTATTAGAGGAAAGTACGAAATTCACATGTTCCAAAGTCCAAAAGGCTGAGGGAGCTCCTCTAGAGATCAACAGACATAAGAAAGCTTTGAAAATGGTGATCCTTTCAGACAGATTAATTTTACTGTCTTGTGCTTAGTGCCTGGATACTGTAGTCCTGGATCATACAGTCATTAAAAATGGAGCTACAGTTCTTTTATCTTTTGGTAGCCTTGTACTTTGCATTCAAGCATGACAGGAACCAATGGTAGAAAGAGGTAGTACTTTTATTTAATAGACCTATGTATTAGTGGGCACTTTTAATGCATTTTTTTGCCTCCATATCCTCAAATATATTTTTAATAGGTAATGCTGTATAAAATATTGTAATAGTACTTCAGAAGATTGTGACACACTGTCAAAACCAAAACAAAACAAAACAAACCAACCAACCAAACAAACCAAACAAACCTAGACAGCATTATAATCCTTCTATCAACCAGTCAGCAGTTCCTATTTTAAGCCAGGTGAAATAACTATGAAGTACAGGAAATTAATGTTGATCCAGACTACTCTAATATTCTCATAAAAACTAGCATGAATTACTAAAATCAGTTAGAGGTTGTGTGTATGTTAACACCCTAAATATCTAGTGTGCATAAGAACATGTAGACATATGTTTTCTTTCCATGACCCTGTTCCTCATGGTTGCTAAAATGCAGCAAAAGGAGGAATAGAGGTATGGATTTCAAGACATAGCACAAATCAGACTGGCTGCCAAGCTGTCTTTCTTTTTATTCTTAAAATTTTTTTGCTTGGCAGGACAGCTCTTGGAATGGTCATGGATAACAAGCTTCTTGCTAAACAAGAGTCCTGACAAACAACGAGTTCATGGCTTGATCCAACAGAGAATCATTTTAACACTTAAATAAAATAAGTACCCCCCCCCAAGAAGCAAGAAATACCATCATAGTCAGCAATGGAGCAATTGTTTTAAATCCTATTTTAACATGTTACAGAGTTGTCAGTTACTCTTCTGTTATCTAGTTAATAATAAAAAAGGTCTAGACTAAGGCTGTGCAATGTGTCTACAAGAAGTGTACCGTAGCACTCAAAAGTCCCACGGATGAGTCACTTGAATGTCTCCAAGCTAGTTTGAGATAACAGTGTTTCCAAGAATCTCCTCTAAAACATACTCCCAGGATACTCCCAGAGCTTGGATTAAGCAGCCTCAAATTTGTCTTTTATTTTTGCCTGTGACAAGAGAATTCGCCTCTGGCTGGCCATGGGATTTTCAGAATCCATCACACTTCTATATGCAGAAAGACTATATATCTGGGGCAAGAATCTGATTTTAATTAACAGGTTGGACTTTTGCAGACATAAATTAAAAAACAGTATTTTTTTTATTTGAAACAATGCCTAATGTAAGTTTATTTAGAATCCACCTTTTTAAAGTGCATATTCTTCTAGGCAGATACTATGACTTTGTGAAAATGCAGATAGCATGTATCACAGAATGTAATTTTAAAATAATTGGTTATTTTAAAAATAGCATATTATGCAGTAGCAAACAAGATTATCTGTTCACTTTTTTTTACGGTCACTAAAGAAAAAATGTCTAGTAGAAACATAAAGAATTCTCTGATAGCTTTAGCACCCAGCAGATGGAAAGGGATTATTAAAGATGTGACCATTTCCTTATCTCAAACAACAGGCATTCATATTTCTCCCTTATCATTTTTACTTATTTATTTATTTTTCCAGGTGAAAGTCTCCTCCCTTTTGTTCAGAAATTGTATGAGGCAAGGCAGTAGCAAGTTCTCATTTAAAGATCTAGTATAAAGAAGTTTGCTATTTGGTGCTCAGCTAATGCTATCGACACAGAAAAGTACTGTCCATGAAACACTATGGAATGCCCTCAGGATGGCAGGGCATCCTGAGGGCATTATAAACACAGCACTGAATCTAAGGCTAAAACTTTTGGGTTTCCTCATTTATATACACCACACTCCAACTGCTCCTCAGCTTCTTCTCATTCAGTTAACCTTTAAATTTTGAAAAACATAAATTACTTCAAAAACTGAGCATAAAAAGGCTTCTCCAGTAGCCTTTAGATTGTCACTCAGAATGAATATCTAGAACATTATGCTGGTGTATTAAGGGCAGGAATTGTCCCTTCAACTCACCTCTAAATTCTTAAAGATAAACACAGACTCTCTTCCCTGCTCCATTCCATTCCTGCTCTCTGGTGTTGTGCTGAGAGGCTCACACACTTGAGAGGATACAAATAATAACTCTAATAAGCTCTATTAACTCCAAATTTCCTGATAGAAGTGGTCTGAGGAAGTAGAACAGCTAGTCCTTGTCTTAGGACAACTGAGAATGGATACTAGAAAGAAAAAGCAGGGAATGTGTTGGAACACAATCACCTCTCATGAATGACAGAATCAGCACCAAGCAATGGAGATCAACAAAAAGAAGAACTAACAACAGGTCAAGCATTCAGTCAGAAGATACACTGCTTTCATGACATCTAGCTATTCAAGGAATCAAGAGAATGTAATTTTTTAAATTAAAAAAGAAGAAGGTGCTAAACTTAGACAGGTAACTCCAAGAAACTACTTTCCCATCAAAGATCACAAATGTAAGCAGTCTACAAGATACGGATGTCGCTTTACAATGCACAACAGTCTTTAACTGATTTTTATTGAACCATGTAGTCCATGGCACTGAATTTGAATTGCAATCAAGTCTATTAGTCATAATACTAAAAGATTATAAAAAACTTAACTTACAGTTTGTAAAAAACACAGATTAAGCAAATGGAACATGAGGCATCCATGTTTTTCCAAACAAATTGCAGATAAGGATGCACGATCTCTACTGGTTCAAGTAAAAAATGGGTATGCAGAACCAAATATGTAAGTAGGTATATTAAAAAATGAATGTAATTTGGTTAGATGTAACCATATCCAATCTCTGCAGCTGCACAACTTTACTAAAGAGTGCACAATAATCTCAGGTAAGAGGGAAATTGATTTACATTGCCTTCACAAAGTTAACCGCTCTAATTATTAAATAGCCCTCAACATATGGCAAGGAATTATGGAATGTGAAGCAAGAACTGTGTGTTACAAAGTAACCACACAAATGGTTCCCAAATAGCAACACCACTTCTAGAAGGTTAGCAGAATTATACCTTTCTGACGTACAAATTCAGAAAACTAGTGCTGACATACTCTGCACTATAAAGCAAACTATTATTAAGGTGACAGCGGTAAACAAAATTTCCTTTAGCTTGCGATTAATTTCATTCAAGCCTTAACATGGAAAAAACAGATATAAAATATGTTTAAAGATTAATCTTGACATAGTAAAGTGCTTTGGTTCTTATAATTAAAATTTATTAGACTTTTGACAGTATTAATTCAAAGTCTTCCAATGATGCTTTAATTTAGCAGATTGGTGAATTGGACAGCAACACATCCACTATAGCTGCTTCTTGAGACAGATGATTCATTGTTGAACAACATTAATGTCAGAAATTCAAATGTATGCATATACCATAACAATAAAACTGCTTATGCCATTCTACTTTCAAGTTTCCAAAGGATATTTGAAAAAATTATCATACAGCTGTCTTAATCTGCCTGTTTTTTAAAAGTGGTCGCTGTATAGTACTACAACTTTATCTCCCTCCTTCACTCCCCATCTCTTTTGTCCTGCCCTCCTGCCCTTTCCCCTGTTTCTCGCTCATAGTGGTTTTTCACCTTGGCTTGTATTATCCTAACGTTAGGTTGCTGGAAAATAGCATTTTGTTCTACATCATCACCAGTGGCATCTTTAGAAGCCACTGTTAAATATTAATAGTAGCCACTAATACCGACAATTAATACAGACCAAAATACTGTAAAAAACAAAGTCAGCGCAGTTTTAATATACAGGCAATTACAATGGCCTTCTATATGATCCTTCCTGATGAAACACCCCTCCCTCTCTTCTCTCCACATTATTAATTCTAAAAATTGGATGCACTAGATTGTGCATCAAAAAGGTTATTGTTAAAAATGGTCACGAAATGGTGGCATTGCAAGAAAACAGACACACGAATATGTACTCAGGAATACTGCCAGAATCAACAGATCTATCTCAGACCACTCAACAACACCAGCAAAATTGTATTGGCACCAAAGGAAGGCCATACAATCTGTGGATAGAAAAGGATTTTTGCTTTCTACCTACCCAGGAGTCTGCCTCCTCCATACAGGTTCATTATATAAGAAATCTTTCAGGCAGCTGGATATTAGTGACTGTGCCTGGGAGGTGGGTAAGGCAAGTCTGGGTTTCACGCCACAAAAAAAAAGTAGACAGCTGCACCTACATGGCATGTCTCACCTGGATTTGTTTAAAGCTATATTTACATGGAATGAAATAAATTAATGACATTTTGGTCAAAGAAGACAGGTGGACATATTCTATGAGAATGTACAAAATAGGTATTTAGAAAAGGGAATGGCAACATAAAAACAGAAGAATAAAACAGGAGGAATTCTGGAAAGTGTCTTGGGGCACTTCAGAAGGGCAGTGTTTAGAGGTTCCTGGGTGCTTCCTGGAGAGGTGTTGATTTCTAGGATATAGTGTCGTGCAGCTTTTCAGTTCCCTGTACTCTACCAAAGTAAATTGAGAATGATTCAATGAAACAGAAATGAAATAGAAATTAAATACAGTGCCTCGCCTTTAAAATACTGTCTTTTCCAATATTTAACCATTTTCAGGACCCCAGCTTATGGTGATGGTAAGAAAAATGTATCTAGAGTCACTTTTAGTCTATTAGTCAAGTCAAGAGACTGCTGAATGTTAAAAAATACAAGACAAAGACCATAAAAAAAGGATATATCCTCTGCATTTCTGCAGATCTTTTTAGTCTATCCCAAATCTTCTATTTATCAGTGGATTTTTCATGAATAATAAGTTTGACAGTTGTACAGCATTCTTCTGCTCATAAGCAGTCTAAACTTTTCATCTACATAGATGTTTTTATTCAACTATATCTTCAAGAACTGACATACTAAATTTAATTTTTTTCAACTTTGTCAAATAAGATGGAAAACTGCAGCCATTATTTCAATATTTTGCTGGCTGTCAGTCACAGAATCTTAGAATAATTTAGTTTAAAAAGAACCTTTGGAAGGTCCAAAGCAGAGCCAGATCTGAAGGCAGATCAGGTTGCCCAGGTCATATTCTGTCAAATTTTGAGTGTCTCCACAAAGATGGAAACTCCACCACATCTCTGAGCAGCCATTATCTCCGCAACTGTTGAAAATCACCATCATTGGCCTAACAGTTATGAGCTTGCCTAGTAAAGCTAAGGAGGGAAAAAACTAATTCTTGTTCATTTTTTTGTCATTTTGATTATGTATCATAAATAAAGATAGTATTATTACATTAATTTCACCACAGTCATGCTTTGAATGTAGTAGAAGCCTGTTGTGCTTTGCCAAATGTATGTGTTGTGGCAGTTTTTTCTTTCTGGGGTGCTAAAACACAGGAAGTATACTTAAATATATATTTACCATCAGAGGCTTCTAGAACAAAGGTTAAAAAGCCCCCAGCCTTTTCTGCACAAAGAAGCTGAAGGAGTTCTCATGTTCACTTAATCCCAAGTTTTTAGTTTTCACGAAATAAAATGTCAAAACTTGCCAACGAATTGTCTTGAAAATTATGCATGACTTTTTGCTTAAATATTGGTTGTTACCACACAAGCAGAAATCAACAGCTCTAAAATAGTCATGCCTATTCCTATCACAGCATGTTGTAACTAGCATTTTTTCTTAAATCAAACACACTTTTAAGGTCCATTTTTCCAGCTCTGTGAAGAGCAGGGAATTACAAATATTGCCTGTATCCTATATATCTAAACCCAAAAAGTCAAAGGCTATCAATGTTTTATTAACTGTTCTTTTAATAGTTCTTCACCAAAATTTTCATAATATTTTTAGGTGATTATATAACTGAATAAGAGATCTCTATAGCTTCCTTCTTACATTCTTAATTAGCAGTCTTTTTTTGGTATATCTTATTAAAGAAAATATTTGAAATGTAATTTTCTGTGTGTCTCCTATACAAAGAAAACACAAAACGGAGTACTCCATGGCAGTAAACGTCAAAGGATTTCCCTGATACTGTTTAGAAGTACATCTTTTAGTGTAACCCAGAACATTACTAATTTTGTATTACAAAATCTCTTTGTTTCTAGAGAATTACTAACAATTTTGTCATTGCAAGCAACATATACGTTGATTACTACAGCTTAAATTCACTTTTTACTTGGTTAAAATCCACTACTAAAAATCCATGAAATCCATTAAAATCCCCCAAAGTTATCCTGGATGTATTTCTAATGCACTTAAATATTTCTGAAAATGTTTCAGAGTTAGATTATTTAAATAATAATTATATTTCCAATTCAGATGGCATTATGCAAATTGTATCATTTCACAAGGGTAATAAAGACTTTGGGACTATGATGTTGCAATCCTTTGGTACTTAGCTATTTAAACTAGTCAGCCTGAATGAGAAGCAGTTCTATATTTCAGACAGAAAAAATCTTTGCAAGATTTATGTAACATGATAAAAGGCCTTAGTACAAAACAGTCAACAGTAGAATACCTTGGATATCAGCAAAACTACTGCTTTTCAACTACTTTCTAAATAACCCAGAATAACTGCATCACAGAGAAAAGGTGATATTTGTCTTGGCCCATCAAATCTCTCTGAAAAATTCAACCATCCTGTCAGTCTTATTTACAAAGAGCACCAATGAGCTACACAGAAATCTGCAGTATTTGCTTTCATGTCTGCCTTGTAGATGAGACAAAAGTAAGCAAAGCTTTAATTCAGCCTTGGTGTCGTCAGCAGTAATTCTAGCATTAGAAGCAAAGGCTGATGCCTTGCCAGGAGAAAAAAAACAAACAGTACTGAATATACATTTTCAGTGAACTGGGAGATCCTCCCAGACAAGCTCCTTTATAGGCATAGATAACTTTACTGTAAAGTAACTAAATTTCTGTTAACTCTTCTGAGGTGTAACATTTTGTCACTTTGCATCAGTCAACACTTTCCCCAGCTGCAATATTCTGCACAGTGATAGCATTCTTTTTATTTTGCTACCCTCACTCTTCATTTATTCACAGACTTTAAACAGATAGATAGATAGATAGATAGATAGATAGATAGATAGATAGATAGATAGATAGATAGACAGATAGATAGATAAACAGACAATCTTTGTCTAGCCACTCAGTCACTATCCTATTCTACATAATTTTTGCTGATTTTTTCTTCTGTATCAAAGAGATTTCTAAGGGTTTTTTACCCTTCCACTTTCCTAATGATTCATTCCCTGGAATGCTTATAGCTACGACTTAGTTCTGTTCTTGGATTTTAGCACCATCTGCATGCCCTGGATAAGTAATTAATGAGATTTTCATATCCTCCTCTCTATTTCTTTTCCATTTTTTATAAGGAACGCTTTTTGCCAATACACATTATCCACAACACTAACATACATTAACTTGAGTTTCTCTCTTGACTCCTCTGAAAGCACTATTTTGGGAAGATTCTATGTGGCTCTTCCAGGTAAAAAAAGAGCATACAATAGCTTACTTCTTTGTGTCCCAGCATAACTAGTGGGACATATCCCAGACAGTGGGATTTTAGAAAATGCAACTGCTGTTCTGAATTGCTCTGGCAGAGAGACATTACCATTTCCAAAAGATGAAACTGGAGCCAAGAAAGGCTAAGGAAGCAACCAGAACTGAGTGCGGAAACTGCAATTTTTTTCTTTAAAAACACTAGTAAAAGCTTTCCAGTAGTGTTCTGCAACAGAAACAGTCAAAGAATCTTCTTTTACGATACGCTGAATTTGTATTAAGCATGTTGGGGGCTGACAAAAACCACTAAGTTTGGAATGCCCAGCTAGGGGACTGGTGCAACTACAAACTTTTTTGAAGCTGATTAAAAACTCTGAATCACAGAAATGTGTAAATATACTGCCCCAGATTTAACATATTCCAGATTATCAGCATATGATCATGGCCCTGTGTCCTGGCAACTGACAACATACAACTATTTGATAAACACAGAGATATATATGTGTATATAGCTCTCCTGATCTGGGGTATTCTGTGAAAAAATGGGTTTTCCCTTTTGCTCATGTTGGTGAGCACTCCATAAAACTTTCAATCACTGAGTCTGATATTCTACACTACTACACTGATTCCATGCAACGATATATCCAGTGCTCCAAAGATGAAAGATCATACCCACAAGTGCTCAGGCCTCACCATCTCTTTGACAACAGTCAGCTACAATTCCTCTCAGTTTTATTCAGTTTTTCTGCCCAATTTATTTACAAAATTTTGGGAAAAAAAAAGGGTTTGGTCTGTTTGTAAGTGAAATGCAACAGAGATTCTTGTTTAAAGCAATCAGAACATCTGAAAGCAGAGATGGATCACTCAAAATGGAACCCCAGTGGCCCTTAGTTTTCACTCACCTACTGTCTCATCTTCCTCTTTTTTTTAACAAGCAGCATTCACCTCTTTGTTTACAATGAGAATGCCACTCCTGAAGCTCGTGAGACTGATCACAGTTTGTGGAAGGATCCTCAAATTGTTTAAATTTCTATAGTTCTTCTGGATGTGAATACAGCTGTTAAAATTTCAAGCTACGAAGCTACGAAGTCCAGTCCTCTGTCCTTGTATTTTTTTCATTTTCTGAGCCTTTTATTCAATTATGTTTTATAAATTTGGAAGAGTAGAATAGACAGAAGTTCTATAGCTGTTGGAAATTACCAATTTCAAATGTGAGAAAGTAATGGAGGCTTAGCCTATGGAGGAATGGTCAGAATACTGAAATATCCAACATAATCATGTCTCTTCATGGGGCAGAGGAGAGCAGACACAGCAGACAGATAATTCATCACTTCCAGATTTGAATGCAGCTATATCTTAGCTTCAAAATTCTGTTCTCATTATTTCAAGATCTAGATTCTTTTTTGATCCTTTGCTTATTTTTTTGTTATGTGGATTTTCTTCTCTACATCCCAATAAAAATCAAAGGATTTATGAAAAAGTGTTACCCTAGATGTCTTGCAAATATTACAGCAAATAAAGACAAAAAATATTTTCATGATTTTGTAGAAAATCATAAACAATCAAACTCTTTCTCACTTGTCATTTGCAAGGCTGAACTTCATACAAATTAGTGCTAATGACATAGGGAATTTGTTTTGAAGTGAAACTTGTAATTTATTTTGATGCCTAAGCAGAAATGGCATGGAATGTTTGGGTAAAACAGTTCATGTCAGAACTAAAAGTGTAGTCAAAAGTGTTCTACCTGCAATCCTGTGCTTAGCATAAAATGAGTACAGAGAAAAAATCTCCCCTTGTATACACTCAGGCAGATCCATACAAACACAGTAGGTTGGGGTATTATCTAAGTCATATGAGATGTCTCTGGCTTCAGAGGATTGTGCAATGTCTTCTTCTCCCTGCCTGCACCCATTTTGCAGGTTATTTCATCGCTGTAGTGTTCATACATCATTCAATTGGCTGCTAGGACAGCCAATAGCCAACAGCCAAAACCTGTTTATACAACAGATATAAACGACCTGTTTATATCACCAGTAAAACTTAAAGCTGAGTCGTCTATGGAAAATAGTACTCAGTTTTGAAGTGTAGTGATGTATCAGTAAAGCATCAAGTTACATACTGTAAGTACTTACACCAAGTCTCCCAGTAAAATTAATTACAAATCTATCCTTCAATTCAAGAACTAATTCCCAAACATACATACTCAGCTGAATTTATATACAGTCTTTCAAGGAGCCCATATGTTTCCATTTTGTGGGTCAATGGTTAGCTAAATTGACAGTGTTAAGCTAAAACTTTTCATTACTAAAAGAATGAGCTGAATTTTTGCTCTAAGACATCTCTGAAAATGTCTTTCACAGCAAGTGAAAATGGGCTGATGGACAGCTCTTGCTTTCAGAAGACTTTAAAAGAATCCATCTCAGACCCTGGACTATTTCTGTTGTAGCACATGTTAGGCCAGATTGTGATCTCAGTCATAGTAGAGTAGCATGATTATGCAAACGGCTATGCCAAAGTAAACATTCTACTAGTTTCAGCTGAGCTATTTCAGATTCGTAAAAATGCAAGAACAGAACTTAGACTAAGTATATTAAATTAATGATGTGTATCATGGTCAGAATGCAGTAATCTATGCAAAAACACTTTTAGAAACTGCCAAGGCACATAGTGTTGAAAAAAATTAATTATTTCCACACCTCTTTTCAGAGTATAGGTCAATAGAGAAAAAGGGATAAAGTGCCACAAAATTTCTGAAATATAGAAGTCCATAATTACTATGCATTATGTACAAAAGCATTGTCTGGTATACTTCATATCACGGATTATCACAACTGGCATTTACAAGTGTTCTTTTAAACTGTAGGAATCCATCCATCCACAACTGAAGTATTCTTGAAGATTAAGATTAATGTGTCATGAATCATCACGGTTTAATATGCATGACACAGTTCCATTTCACACATGTTCTGCATGGGTTGATTGTTGTGCATACTAATATCAAACAGATATAAATTCTTTAATTTTTGTGCTCCCAAAGTATGTTTTAATTACCTAGGAGGCTTCATGCAGGAAAAAAGGAAAGTATTTTGAAGTAGATTCAATGAAAAATCTAAAAGAAAAATCCATTTGATTTTTTTTTAATATCATGTTCTTAACAATTTAAATTTTAATATTAAAAAGAATATTTGATATGCAAAGGAACTGCAGACTGCTCTGATTAAATGGCACATTGCTTGTTGTAAACAAGAAAATAAACTTTCATTATTTTTCTAATAAAGAACCTGCCAACTGAACACGAGCTTGGTGATATGAAATGTTTCTGCAAGTCATGGTATGTGTATACAATGCCTAAATTCTTAAATTTGGGTATTTTGCAAAGAAATCAAAATTCCATGTAAAATATCACTATATAAATTCTCACATCAACCGTGCTATAAGTCCCATTTTATGTATGATCTAAATTAAAAAGTCTTTAAATGTAAAATATTTCACAAGCCTCCATTATACAGAGGCCAGAAATGGACATGAAAAGATATCCTAGGTTAAAAATAATGTATAATGAGAAAGCTGTTTCCGGCCAGCGCCAGCTCCCACTTTCTGCTGTGTCAGATGCAAGCTATGATTCTCCAGGACCAGAAGAGCAGCAGAGACACAGGTTAGGATGGAATAGTGTTGGATAAAAACTGTGAGCTTTAACTAATTCCTAATTTGATCAAACTGAGTTGTTACTGTAATTTCCATGGAAGGTAGAGCACGTCTCTAGCTTTGGGCCCGATCTTACTGAAATCAAGAGGAATAGGAATGACTCCCAGGGATTTTGCACTAGAATTAGTTTTAGCAAGCTGAAACAGTTTCCACTTGAAAATGATAATTATCGAAACTCTTACAGATAATAACAGTAATAGTAACAGTGTTTGATACATACATGTTAATGTTAGCATAAACAGCAGATATACAGTAATAGTAGATAAAATATTATCAAAACTAAGATATTCAGCCCTTCCCCATACCAGAGATCTTTTTGCACAGTAATGTTTTCAACACCTTTAAATTTCTTGCCTACATACTGACATAAGCTGGCATAGAGCTTTAAAATGAAAATACGAACTGACATTTTGAAAAATAGTGGACAATCATGGCACTAGAGTACAGTGACCTCTGTCTTCCAGTATTCTCTTATTTCTTTATTTCTTTTTCCAAATGCCTAAATAAGTGCAAGGTGTCCAGAAACAAAATTTATATTACCAATGAAACCCTAGTTCCAAGGAAGTTAAAATACATTTCCAATGAATTTACTGGGCCAATAAATGAATCTACAGTGTAGAATTCACACACACCACACAAAACATTTGTGCAGATTTCTAAAAACATATATTCATCGCATTGCAGGAAATCAAGCCTGCATTCCTTGTTCAACCAAAATTCCCTGGCTGGAATAACAGCTTTAGATGTTATTTTTGTTCTCATTCTGGTTTACTTTGTTAAATCATCAGATTTTTTTTTCTTTTTACTTAAGATAAATGTGTGAAAGTGCCTCCTTTCCATTCATAGATGTTATCTTCCTCAAACTTCAAATGATTCATCTGGGTGAATGTAGTTATAAATAATTTATCAAGATACATACCAGTTGTTAGGAAAAAAAAAACCCCGAAGGAGGAATATCATTGCATAAAATCTGAACATTAAAATTGATTTTTAAAAAATCAATCTTTAATTGGTTTTATTACCTCCTAATCCAGGTCTGAGGCGATTATCATAACCATCCAGAAGTCTGTCTAGAATTCTTGTAAAGATGGTGATGTTATTCTTAGCTTCATCTTCCAGGGAGTCAGCCAGCACTGATCTAAATGGACATTTTACATTTTAGAAAATGCTAGGTATGTTTTAAGATACACTCAACATGCGGTTTTTCAGGCTGGCCTTTAACTTGCTGCACTCTAACAGGAAGGGTGTAGTTAACAGTATATGAGCATACAATTTACATGTATATATACAAGAAGTTCAGAAATATAAGAGTCAATGACATACTATTTAAAATTTCAAGGAAGTCATTTTCCAGTAGTCTCTACTTCTAGTCATCGTTGCCTCACTGTGAATGCTGTTTCAAAGCTCCAATAACACATTTGGCTGTGTAGGTGAAAAAGCCTGAAAGAGCTTCCCAGGCCTCAGTGGCACATCACTTAAGGACCATCTCCTTCCAGCTCTGTCTTATCTGTCCTCACTTAGGTATACTCTATCTGTGGATAAATTCTGTGGATATGCTTCCACCCAATGGTCATGTAATGTACATGACCAGAAGAACTAACATGAGGGAAAACTCCAGTGATCATGCTCAGGGAGTCCTCTGACGCCAGCAGTTGGTGGGTGGAAACAACAATGCTGACTAGCAAGCTGCAGGATAGCTGTGAATAGCCTTCATATTTTTAAAATGTTATTTTGTCATAAAAAGCATTATCTCATATTCCACTAGATGCAGACAAACCTTATAAAAGTTGGATAGAGAAAGAAATAATAAATAAAGAATAAAGAAGAATCTATAGATCACCAATTGTTTCAAACTTCCCCAATAAAGAAAGAGACATTACAGCCTTTATGGGTCAAATCTCTGTGGAACACACTAGGGACTGGAACATGAACCTGCTGCCCAGGCAGCTATGGTGCTTAACAGTCCTCTGGGACCTGGGCACCCAGACCAAAGGGGTTTGGTGTCAGGGAAACCCTCACATGCAGAAAGCCTCACATATGCAACTGTTACTGTGCCAACAATTTTAAGCACCATGCATGTGAAATGCATGAGCTCATTAGTCTTACCTACTTAATACCAGTATATTGGTATCAAGAGAGTAAAGCATCATATGCTACATGCATTACCATTTATACCTTTTCCAGCCATCTAAATTTTTAACCTGAAATGTTTGAGTATTTATCATCTCTGAATGAACTACTGATCAAGGCATTCTGAATGCCATAAAAGCAAGCATATTTTCTTCCTCCTCCAAACCAAAAGTAGGTTTGGGTGATGCTTTCTCTAAAGCAAGCTATAAAATGACTAAAGACAGGGCTTTATCTTGGTCTCCAGTTCAACAGCATAGAGGAAGTATTTAAATGTAAATCATTGCAGTCGGTGCTTTCCACCACATAAAACACATAATCAACCCAAATCAGATAACTTCGAAAGAACACATCAAAACGTCATGTGTGATTTTACTGATGTGTCAGTTTTTTCTTAATTTTAATTATTGGATGGATCATTTTTTTGTTTGTGAAATGTATTTCTGTACCATAAGTCTCTGCCATTTTTAAGCCTCTCTTTAAGATACAACAGTTTTTTGAACCCAAGACTCCACTAAGAAATTAGATCTTAAAATTATATCAAATTAGGGTCAAATCCTGCAAACTTTACTCAGGCATAAACTCCTTAATTACGCATGTAGTCTCTTTGACGTCAATAAGATTACTCACTTGAGTAGGGTTTGCAGGATCTGGCCCACTGTGACTCAACTAATACTGCACCATAGTTAGGTATAAAGTGAGATAGAAAATGTAGTTTCAAGAAATATTTTGTTCACTGGGAAACAAACAAAAATAATTGCAGACTTTTAAAATCATATAAAACTTGCATTATTTGGCATACAACCCTTACCATATTAGGACAAGACCTACTGCAGCCAAAGAACCAAAGCAAGTAACTGAAGTTACAAACTAGAATTAATTACAAGTTTTGGGACTGCAAGAAACTCAAAAGTACTATGTGATTAAAATTACTTCCTCTTATGCTCTCACTTTAGAAATGGAGAACTTTAACACGAGAAAAGTTGATTAATAAATTATGTTATTGTTTTATTTTATGTGATTGTGAAGTTGTATGCTATCTCCACCTAGAGGTCTAAAGCTTTAATATCATTTTGAATTCTGTTATGTTTGACTAAAAAAAAAAATCAAGAAAAAAAAAGACATGCCCATATTACAAAATATTTAAGCATTATTTTAGAGATCGTGATTTGCCGTGTGACTTCATGATAATCTTTCTCCATCTTGACTGTTCTGTATGGAACAGAATAACAGTTATACAGTAACTCCAATAAATCTTTAAGATCCAATAAGGCATTTAAAGAAATTGCTGTTTTAATGGTGAAATAAAGCATGAATTCACAAACTGTTTAAGGACAAAAGACTAGGCTTTTATGGTCCCTAAACTACATTCTACTGCATTTGCTCAGAAAACTGTGTAATACTGCATTCAAACAGCTAAGAAAGATTTTTTCATTACGTTACGACATACTATACTTTTATAAGCTCTCACACAAGCTTATTCTTAACAGATTGGAACATACATGTTTGCACTGAACAACAAAACTAAATATCCTCTCACCTTGTTGGTAGCCACACCAATAAAACGAGAAGAACCAACTGCATCTCGGAGAGTGTCAGTTTCCTCTTCATCGCCGCTCTTTGCAAAACCTAACGGTGCAAGAAAAACACAAACCCACTCTCAACGACAGTCTCCGCCAAGCAGTGCTTTCAACTTAACTGGAGGAAAAATATGTCACTTCACTGGAGAAACCACTGAAATTCCGCAGCACTTTTCACTACTAGCAACTTATTGTATCTCCATCTTTCCCAACGATCCTGCTCTGTGCAAAGAGGCAACGTATGATCAGAAGTGGCATGTGAGCCGGCGCATCAGATGCTTTCCTGTTCCGTGATGTGAAAGCCCCAAGACGAAGAGGAACAAAAAATAAAAAAACGTATGTATGGGAGGACGGGGGTTTAACCACCCCTCGCCTCACTACGGCACACCGCAGCCGGGGGGGCGGGCGGGAGGCAGAGTCATGCCATTCGCCGGGGCTCGGTGCGGGGACCGCGGGCGAGCCGCCCTCGCCGCCGCCGAGCGCCCAGAACGTTTGACAGCTGCTCGGCAAAGCATCGGCGGCCGCCGGCGCCGCGGGCGGCAGTGGAGGGGGGCGCGGGGCGGCGGCGGGGGGCAGCCCCCGCAGACCGACAAGTTGCGGACAGCAGCGGAGCCCCGCCGCGGGCAGGCGCTGCCGGCGACGGGCGGGAACCCCCGGGGACCCTACCTGGGAGCTGCGGGCGGCCGGGACGGGGAGGGAGGGGGCAGAGGGAGGGAGGGCAGGAAGGCGCCACCGGCGAGCGGGGCAGGCGGCGCGGGAGGCGGGGAGCGCGGGGCGGCGGCGGCGAGCGCGGCCGGGACCGAGCGGCTTCCGAGCGGCGGGCGCGCGCCCGCGTGCCTGCGCGCGGCTGTGCGCGGAGGCGGGCGGGGGGGCGGCGGGCGCGGGGCTGCCCCGCGGGGCGCGGCGGGGGCGGCGCGGGCCGCGCCCCCGGCGGAGCACATCGCGCCCGCGGCAGAGCCCACCGCCCCCGCGGCCGGCGCGGGGGGCAGAGAAGATGCAAGTCACCCTGACGAGCCGCGGCTCCGGCCCCGGGGGCTCCCGCGGCCTCTCAGCCCGCGCGGAGCGGGCGGGCGCGACAACGTCGCCGGTGCGCGAACGAGGAACGGGGCGGAAAGCTCTCCCCAAAACGATACAAGATATTTTCCGTGGCCCTCTCTCCTCAGCCTTTTAATAGCCCCTTGTCAAGTGCGTGTGTGACAGGGCACAACCCCGGCAGCCGCCCGGCGCTCCCCGGTGTGCGGCGGGAGCGGGGAGCCGCCAGCCTCGGCTCCCACCCCGCTCCCCGGCTGCCTCATTAACATTCCCTTCCCCACTTGCCCATTGGCACAGTCTAATTGAAATGCAGAGAGAAGAAAAGTCTGTCATTTAAAGTGAGCTCAGGATGCAGACAGACAAGGAAACAAACCTCGCTTTTTTTCCCCTCCTCAGATTGCATTACTTTCTGTTGTATTCTCTTTTAAAGTACGTCGCCCTCCTTTCGTATATGCAGTCTGCTAGTAACTGGACTGCTGCTAGGGTTCATTCCCATTGATTTCAGGTTTTCCAGAGCAAGTAGAACAGGACAGGCTTGATAATTAAAGATAAGGGTTTATATTTAGTGTATCCTCATTTTGCATTGTTAACTCGGAAATAATTAAATAATGCTGGCAGTAATGTTTCAGCTTTTTATTTCTTTTTAAACCATTCCCCATCTATCTCCTCTTCTTTCACTCTCTTAACTGCCCAAAGCGCCAATCTCAGTTATCCTCTCTTTATGTCACTGGCCTACCTACTTATTGCATTTTGACTGAAGTTGTTTTGATGAGATTTGCTTCTGAATCAACAACAGTTCCAAAATGAACATGTGAAATTGGATGCACAGACACTGGGGGGGAGATAGGAAAAGAAGAAATAAAAATTTCTTCAGTTACCTATAGAATCAACTACTAAAAATTGGAGGATTCTTTTTCCTACTCCTCTCTCTGCTGTTTTACATTTGTTTTCTGCTTCCCAATTATTGAAGCTTGCAACTGGAGGTGTCCTTGTTTTCCTTCTCCTTTAGTGGCTTAATGACTCTACAACAGAGCATGAGAAACAAAAGAAGGAAGAAAAGCTCTTGGGCTGTCAAGACAATTTGTTACTTCCAACTTTGAGGTATTTCATAACTAGCAGTAAGACTGGGAAGAGAAAGGGAATGAACTGAATGGCTTTGTTTTAAAATAACCAGTAAAACGACAGCCCAAACTGTGGGAAGTGACACGGATAAAGACACAAGTGCAGAAACTGAAATCTGAAGAACACTAATTCAGCAGCTAACTAACCCTGGTTGTGTCTAAAGTACAAGGCCCTCCTCTTTCCCTGTCCAGATGTGAAATGTGCTCAGTTCATTGTCAGATGAGCATCAATGGTCAATCTAAAGTCTTCTTTGGATCTTTCTGTAAGTTCCATGTATTAGGAATTAATAACTGATATTAAATGCAGAATCAACCCTCACAGTAAAGACAACTAGTTTAAATTACTTGTCCTAAGTAAGGGTGGCTTCACAAATATTAAAATGCAGGAAAAAAGAAACCACTAAAAGTGAAGAATCCTCATGATTTACTCTTATTGGAAATACACCATTTAATCAAAGAAGAATATTTTTTCCATGGGTATTTATTGCATTCCTTTCCAAAAACACACTTCCAGTAATTATAATACTGAAACTATAATCTAATTTTCATATGTGAGTTGCATCAAAAAGTAGAAAAACACTGTCATTAAGGAAAGTAGTTACAGTGGTTCCATGTTGCTGTGATAGCATATTGTCATTCTTCAAAGGCCACATGGGGTAGGTACGTATTTATAATGAGCTTATGTTCACAGCCTTCCCCAAGAAAAATGTACTGGGTTTTAGGCTCTAATCACAATTATTACCTGTGATGTTCTTTGAGATTTGCCATAGCTTCTTGCACTGAAGTCATGCTTCAGATTTGAAACTTGAAAATAACTTCTCATTCTCATTTTAGACAAGTTGGACAGCCCTATGGGGCATCCCAAATCACAGGAAAGCTGAGTACAGAGACACACAGAGACTACTGTGGCAGTGTGAGAAATCAGAGGCAATGTAATTACTAACAGAGAGAAGGTTAGTTATGCTAGTCCTACATGCTTATAACTTGTGCTGCTGAAGAACTGGAAAGCATTTGGGGAGAAAAGTGTGGTAGTGGTGAGGTTTTATTGTTTTTTGGGGTTACATGCAAGCACGGCTCACAAATACTAGATGTGTTAGCTCTCGTCAGTTAGAAACAGTGTGCTTTGGTCCTCTCAGGTGCACAGTCAGCAGGGAACCTTCCCTTCTGCATTAATATTCGTGGTGTGATATTGAATGCTGTCATTCACTACTGAATTTCAATTAGCTCTAAGTGATATGCAGCATCCAACACATCACTAGGGTTTGTGAGACGCTTCTGAGTCCTGATGCAAGTGCCCTGGAAGGTAGAGAATCATGCCCTTGGTTTGAATAGGACTTGAAATAGTCCACTGGAGGCAGTATATTTGCTGAAATATAGAAATAGAATTCAATTCTTATTTTGATATTTAAAAAATCTTAAAAACAAACAAAGGATTTTACAATCCTATTATTCCTCCTTGCCAAGGATCTCAAAACTGTGCACAGGCTGATAAATGATGTTACCAATTCTTTTGTGAGATTTGAAAGACTTCAGATGTGAGCACGAATTGAATAGCAGGGTAGGTATGTGACATTTCATAAGCACTTCTTACAGTTTAGAGGTAATAGAAACACAAGAGAGGTTAAGCCCAGACTAGTCATTATCCAGACTGCAGAACACTAGATTGAATGCTTCCTTTGAAATAGTGCTTAAAGGAATCCTTTATAGGAAAAAGTTATACCATTCTTCAGGCAAAATAAATTACTCAAAACCAATACCTTCAATTTGTAGCCACTAGGGAGGTGACAGTAATCATTTTCTGTCATGGACATAATCAAGCAATGCAAAACAGAACTTAACACACAATGCTGATCTGGGGTACATTCTGCAGTATAACAATTACAGACAAAAATTTTGGCAGATTGAGGTAATCATCATTTACTTTGTACTGCCTGAGAATAATCCCCACCCTTATATCTAGGCCAGCAGCACTCTGAGCTGTAAGGATATAAACAATAGTCACTGGAGTTCAATGAAGTTAGGTATATGTGTGAAAATTACAGAATCACTGGATACTCTGAATTGTAATGGACCCACAAGGATCATTGAGTCCAACTCTTTAGTGAATGGCCCACACAGGGATCAAACCCCTGTTTGACTTTGGTGTTATTAGCATCATGCTCTAAACAACTGAGCTAATTTCAGCATCAAAATCGAATTGATAGATCAGAAATTTTTGTATGTGATATAGCAGTGGATTTTTTTAGTAAAAATTATGCTTTTTATATTTCTTATATCTAATAACACATAAAACATGTCTCAATATGATATTATTTTTAATAGACTGTTTTATTTATCCTTTTAAAATTTCTATTTATATTAATTAGTTTAACATCTGTGCATAAATGCAAGTGTTTGAGATATGTATCCAAGATATAATTTCTGTGCAATTTCAAACATGTATATTATTTTATTTTCTTTCTGTAAATAATGACAAAACAAAACATTGAAGGGGGGAATTAGTTTTGACCAAGTCACTCCCTAGACTGATTCATCATGCAGGTACATGAACATTAATCTGAGCAAAAAGAAGGGAAAAGCTGCCTCTTTTCAGGAGCAGCTCCAAATTATGTCCCAAAGAATGATGATGGAAATCAGATTTCTGTAAGAAAAAAAGACTTGGGTCTCAAAAACTCTTCCAGTCACTGACTTTATGCAAGACTGCACCCCAAATTCCTCAGGTGAAATTATTTTGAAATGTGCCATTCAACAGTAGATGCTAGTATAATAAACAAGAATGCAAGAAAAATCTTACAGCTTTATGCCGTACTCTCTGTTGTAAGTGCCTGAGCAACTTTTAATCTTCGGAGTTTTCCATCTGACTTTGACACTCATGGATTGGGAAGAGCTGCTGTGTTTGTTCAAAAGCTCTAGCTATCATACAGACTTCCTGACTGAAGAACAAAAGTAAGGGGCCAGTGCCAGCTTTATTTCAACTGCGTGTAATCAGCTTGAAGTTACTTTCCAATGTGCACTGGGAAGTTCAGCAGAACAGGAAATTGAAATGAGCTTTCCCACCTTAAATATTGATGAATGTTTTTTTCTTTCCCAGGATTATACTTCTCCCAGATTTGAACCTTAAATACCACGTGAGGATTTTTAGTTTTCTCCAAATGCACTGAGATCTAAAGAAAAAGTGAGCAGAGACTCTTTGCTGTTAGTAGTAGTGAGAATTACATCATCCTTTTAGAGTAGGTCTTCCTTCATGGGACAAATGTAAGGCAAGCGGCAGAGGACAATCCAACACGTGCACTGGCTGTGACAGGAGAGCTCAGATGAACAGAACTGGCTAATAGCTCTTGTTCTGAGTGAGAGGAAGGGGAGATCTGCTTTCGTAAAAGCAACAGTTTCCTTCAACTGTAAATTCCTGTTTTCTGTTTTATATCTCTGAGGAGACCACATATCACAATAGGCTAAAAGTGACTTTACAGCAAAATGAAACCTTTGCTTGGGTAGATAAGACAGAATGCAGAAAATGCAAATATATATTAAAATGTTTCATAAATATAATCACAGTTGCGTTACTTGTGCAAAAACAATGTATTTTATCTTTCAGCTATTCACTTAAATATTCCTTGGACTCTGAAGACATTTTTCATGTAAAGCAACACAGATTCGTGATGTTTCATGTTTCAAGTGTCCAGTTTGGGGGAAGTAGAGCTTGTTTCTTACAGGGATAGTAATATACTTAATTTCTAAAAAGCAGCATTACAACATGGAACTACATTGAGATTTATTTTGTTTGAATATATTTTGAAGTTCAAAACAAAATCCCCTTCTATTACTACAATGAGATTGATATTTAGAGAAAGTTTTACAAATATTGGGCCATTTATGGTCAACCCTTTTTCTAGGAATACAAAGAAAGGTGAGACACTAGACTTCTGCCATTTTGTGTTGCCCACAAAATTGCCAAGTACCACTTGCAGTCTGGAAATATGAGGAATCATTTGTCAATGGTTGTCTTTCCTTCTGCAAAAGCCTCATCTCCCCTTGTCACTAGCTAATACCAGCCATCCTTAATAACGTTCAATGCGCACAACTTTATCAATGACCAATGGATTTGCCTAAACCTCAGGGTCCCAGTCGAATTCCGAGAGGATGTGCTTCTGCATATCTTTTTCTCCCACCATAATGCAGCTTATAGGCAGATGATGCAATTGAACAGTGGTATTTCTATGTTTAAAATATTTAATTAATTAGTTAAATCTGCTTTTGGGGATTCAGCAACATGAAAGATCAGTAAAAACAAGCAGAAAGTTAAATGGAGTATAGTATGACAAACAAAGGAATTAATGAGGGATGAACTTTTCAGATAAACTGGTTCAAAATATACTGTTTTTCGTGAACAAGCACAAGTCACTTTAGAACAAAAAGCACAATGTAGACCTTCAGACTGCCTGAAAAGTGCTGAAATTTGCAGTGACAAGTTTTGAGCAGAAAAAAATCGTGGGGTTTTTATTCCTATTTTTATAGGAGGGCATTTAAATTTTTACTTTAAAAAAATGGATGCTTTTCTAAATTCCTGATAAAAAAATTCCAGCCTTTGGCCTCATTTCAGTGCTACTTAAAAGAATGACCAGAATTCAGTTAGCAGTCTGTTCAATAACTTCTCCTAGTCGGGAAAGCTTTCGTTGCTGATCCAAGATTACCTTATCTTGGGTGGCAAAAAGTCTGTATTTTAAAAATGATTCTGCCTCCCAGGACTTCAAAGAGTTTCCTCCTGTCTGTGACTAATGTTAGCTAAAACAACACACAAAGGTATGCTTCTATCACTAACAACAAATAATCAGAAGACAGTTCTAATATGAAATGTCTTGCCTAGCTTCAACAAGAACAAGAAAAAAATCACATCGCTCCATACTTGAGTCAACTATAGCTACAAATATAGTTACTTCTATAAAGTCTAGGTAGCAAAATTTAGGAGGAAGACTGTTGTTCTATGTCCTATGGTTTTTAGAAAAATACATAAACCATATAATTGCTTAGAAGCGTAACAGTAGTCTATAGCAGTTCACACATATTTTGCAAAAGCTGGGAGTTATTATAAATATATCTGGGTTAATTAACTGCCATTATAGTATTTTTATGCATTTAAAAGGAGAAGTAGCTTTTTGGCACACTGCAAATGACATATTATTCAGGATGACAAATCATGGTAAAGTCAGTGGCATAAACAATGGCATAAGCTGCTGGATTTTAGTGCCTGCTCCATGTATTGCTGTTTCCTAAATTGCCCCTTACTGCTCCAAGAGATAGAGAGATCAGGGAACTCCCAAGCTGGGAGGATGAGAACCACCCCAGCTCCTGAGCAGCTGGTTAGACACATTCTCAGCCAGCTCTGCTGGAGGAGGTTGAAGTACCCAATGATTGCTCCTGGCACAAACCTAAGCTGGCAGTATGAACCCTTCCTTCACTCTTCCATGCTTTAGTGCAAGAGATCTTTATGTGAATGAAAGTTCTCCATCTCATCTCTACTCACTTCCATATGTGCAAATGCCAAATACAGCCCTGGGCCATAGAAAAAGCTTCAGACTTTGGTCACTCTCAGTCCAGCCCCATTCTATTGCTTTGAGAATGCCCTAGGCTAGAATAAATAAATAACCAGATAAATGGATGACAGCTGGTATTAACAGTCCTGATTTGCTTTCCTCTCCTTTCAAGTAATGAATCACTAGTGAAAGAGTGAGGGAGGGAATCCAAAACATGCTTTCTCTTTCATATGTGAGTCTGCAGTAGCCATCCATCCTCCAAAAGGGGAGAAAACTGGGCTGCATTTTAATATTCATTTTCACAAAGCTGAGTCAGAACTGCCTGTAAGCGCAAAGGGATTTTTAAGGAAAAACAGAACTGCCCTCACATCTCACTAGTGTAGTGAGAATGTATAAATAGTTTTATACATTCTGCACATGGCAGATAGTTTGTGTCAACACGGTATTACATTTGTGAGCATCTGGGTAGCAACTGCTGGACACAAGAGAGCATTTGCTAGCAAAATATTATGCTATTGCCTACAAAGTGCTGTGTTACCCAAAAACTCTGCAAGGTGCTGTTCCAATCTGCCACACAGAAAGGGGTGCCCAGGGTAAGAGTTTATTAAACACCACCAAGATTATTTGAGAAGAGAGAACTTGTTATGTTCTAATTGTGGTACCTGGCTTTATGCTCTGAGCTTTTCTGATGGTCTCTACTGTCTAAGAACCTGGACAGGTCCTCATCTTGGCCTGGCCAGTCCCTGGCATGGGTGGACAAAACTGCATGCCAAATTTTGGGAACACAGCGATAGACCTCTCTTCCCTGATTAAATTTCCCTCTTTCCTCCACACAGTTTTCTCACTGTTCCATCTGACTTCAGAGGCTTGATCTGGTGCACTGCAAGTCCCTTTTTTCCTGGAAGCCCTGAGAAATGCTGTGGGTGCATGAGGACAGATTCTTCCCGGGGGAGTGCATCTGATGAAGGAAGCTTTTAGCTAACCTAAAATTGCCAGTGTATCAAAAAGCAGGCATGAGCATGGCCAGAAGTCACAAACACACTTGGGAGCTGGGGCAAGATTCTCCCCAGTGCTGGCTCTCCCTAAAAGCCTGAATTTGTTGACATAAACACCAGAGGAAGGGGGACAGTGATCTGAGACACTGGAGAGACACGAAGGAAGAAAGTCTATTTTTAATCTAATTTCCCAAGTCACATATCTCCAACTTTCAACTCCACACATCTCACAGAATTCCCACTCCTCTCTTTTGTTTCCCATTTACCACAGGTAACAGTTCACCAGGAACTTCATATCATGATATTTTTGACTGTGTGGTTTTTTGAATTATGTATTTAACCAGCAGGATTACTTCCACAAAAAATTGTAGATGGCTGTTACAATTCCCAACCACAGTTTGTCTTCAAGGAAAAAAATTGTAGCTGAATGGAGTCTTATTTAATTTTTTAAATTTTAAAAGACTACAGAGGCCTCTGCATAACGACCTTTCTACTGCTGTGAACCTAAAGCCTAGGTTATTATTAAAATAAGTAGCTAACTAGGACATCAGTCTACCAAAACCCACCAACAAGTTACTTTCAAGAAACTAAAGAAATAGTCTTTGGCAGACTTGTAGCTTTTACATATTTTCACTGGAGTAGTCTGGATTGCAGTAAATATATTTCTTCCCTGTTTTTATGTCACTCAATCCAGTCTCTCATGAGTACATTTAGGAAATGATAGATATTAAATAATTTCTTTCTGCACAGTGGCAGGTCTATCTTTAATTCAGGTATAAACACAACATTTCCTCAAAATCATTCTTATCCTGCATTAAAAAAAAAAAAAAGAAAGAAAAAGAAAAGATCAAATGGATCAAGCTATACAAAGAGACCATAAAAAAAATTTATTTAAATACATGTCTCTTACCTAAGTGTCTTTCTTCTTTAGAGTGATTTTTTTCTCAGCTTCCTGCATTTTCTACCACCCTGTTACATTTTAAGAAAGAAATTACAGGCTTCAAGCTTCTCCTCTGTTACGCCATAAAAACTTTGGAAAAATTGCTATTTCAAAGTTATTTCTTTTAATTTTGTGTACATTATTTTAAATGTAAAATGAGTCTTTGGTGTTCCATCACTTAAACTGAAAAAATATTTTGGCAATGAAGAATTTTGTACTTCACTAATACACCAGCAGTGTTGAGAACATGTCTCAAAAAGTGTGAACAGTACTTGTAAAGCTGTGTAACTCTCCTCAAATGACACAACATTTTATGTGGCTGAAAATGAAAGAGTATGTATGAGGTTGATCCTGAATACTATTCCAACACCATATTTAAACAAACTCTGCTTGTTTGCAATTTTCATTACTTTATGTGGTTTTTTTAGTTCAGTTCTGTCATAAATGCACTTTGTAAAACATTAATCTTAATTGTATGCAACCAATTGAATGTTGTTGTATCTTTCCTCAAGTTTTTATGTGTCTCTGCATTCCAGTCAACTGGCAACCCAAGTTGTAGTGTAAAACCCCCAACCAACGCTCTTGACTTCCACAGGGCCCATAATTCTTTCCAAGGCTTTTCACTTCAGAGACTCATTTGAAGGTGAGTCCTTTGGATATATTTCACAGAATAATGGCAGGGACTAGCACATTATTCCACTCAAATACTTGTGCTTGAGTGAGAGCATCCCTATACTGCAGTAATTTGGCAGAGAAATGTGAAGAAGCTTTGAAGTAGCTCAGATTCTGTTAACAGTGTAGAATTTGGCAATATGAGTGACAAAAATCGCCTGATAACATTGGCACTTTTGAGATGGCAGGGTGAACACTTGATGATCAGTAACTCCATGGCTCTAGTGTTTTTAATTCAGGTATGTTTGCAGGTTGCTCTATACTAGATGTATCAGGATGAGTCCCCCTAAAACCTTTATGATTTTCATACAGTTTTTATGAAACATATTTAAAATCCAAAGTTCTGCCTATGCTCCAAAATGTCCTTCCTGTACCTGTGATCTGATGGACTATGTAGAGGAAAATTAATATATTATTAACTGAAAAATTGGAATTTTTTACATGTATTGAGTTTGGAATAATCCTGAAGTATTATAAGATCATGGAAGGACTATTAGCATAATATATTTATACAAGGACAATGTATATTTAATCAGTACTTAATGGTGATATAATAATAGGTTTCTCATAGAGAATGACAATATGATTTTCATCTTCCTGAATTAATATTCTTGCAGAATACCGAAGACCATTTTTATACTTCACTCACATGCAGAAAGAAGAAATCTTTTTCTGAGCAAGTAAGGAAGCCTCTAAAACAAATCAAAGATGTGGACACTGAGCACAGAAGACTAATTAACTTAAGGCAAGTAACCCAGGAAAATGAATGCTGAATTCGGGGTAGTTCAAAACTTCAAGGATAATAGTTTAAAATGAAGCATTTATGGCCTTGAATAGTTAAGACCTTGTGAATTACTGTGTTCTATTCAGAAGGCATGAAACATTAAAGGTGAGAGGAATAGAAATAAGTCTGTATGTACAAAGTGATGGGAAGGAGAAAGGAAGAGCTCTCACGGAAGATTCCTCAAGATCCTCGAAGTCTACTCAGGAGATAGTGACCACTGCTACTGCACTATGAACAGGGGCATGGATGCAGGGAGGTTGTCGAAGGAACATGTGCAGGGGTTCCAGGCATGCTGGATTCCCCCTTAGGTGGTGTGTCTGGTGGATGCTGCACCTGTGGCAGGGTCTTCATGTTCCATGTTTGTAAGTAGCTTCTTTATAGTTATAATAAATATGGTACAAAACTGAGAAGCATACCTTAACATAAGAACCTACAAACACTTTTGATGAATGTTAGTCTGGCAACAACAGTAACATCTATTGCACAGATATTTAAATACCACCACTGTCAGGTTTTTGGAAAGAGCTGTCTTCACAAAAAATTGTATTTTATTAGAATAAATAATGTGTATTGATTCCATTTCAAACATACATATGAAACCTGCCTTTTTTTTCCAGGCAACCTCACTACGTCAGCTCATTATGGTTAAGGAAAAGAGATAAGATTAAAATATGTTGGGTAAGCAATTTTATTATGCTAAATGTTTACCATGTCTGCTCTAGAGCTTTTAAACACAAAATTACCTCTTTTTTTTTTGAGATTTAGCTGGCTGAAACAAACTCTACCTTATTCCAAAAGACATAGAGAACAAACTTCAGCTCTTTTCCTTGTTTAATAAGTTTAGGATATTCTCCTTAAGGCTCAGTGTGGATGCAGTGACATCACAGTTGTTTATTTTCTAAAAACATATATTCTGAATGCCTCAGCAGAGTAAAATAAGTGCTTTCACAAGTCAGAAATAAGTGAGGTTTCTCAAGTTTCGTGAAAATGCATGCATGGGTGAAGATCAAGTGTGTAGATTTTCTGCTGAACGGGAGAGTATTTTTACAAAACTGCCAAAGCATGTCTAAAATAATATTTTTAAAAATATAGCATCTTATTGTCATTTTATTGTGTAGCAAAAATTACTGGCCCTACAGCATCACCACTATTTCTTTGAAATCCTACTCCCTCAAATTTATTTTTTCTTGATCTGAAAGAATGAGCCATGGTTTATATTTTTAAATATAAATATATACACACACACTAAAAAACTGTGATTGATTACGCCTGATTTTGATTAAGCAGATATGCATTGTTCATTTCCATCCCAAAAGGGATCAAGTAAATAAAAAATGAATGAAAAATGTTAGCGAAGTCATTTAAGAATGAATGTGATTAGAATCCATATCCCCCTTACCATACCCAGAACTCTCAAGAGCAAATGGCAAATGTATTCCAGCCACTGGCAAGCAAAGAATAGATAATAAATCTCAGAGAAATGAGGAAGGTTAATGGAAGACCATAATAAGGAAAGTAAATTACCTCACAAAATTCAATTAAGAACTTTGATATCTACGGCTAAAAGTAGAAACCAGAGGTTCAGAGATACCTGGACATAGAATTATGTGTAATTGAAACAAGAAAATGTAGAACAAAAATGGTTTTTAGTAGAAAGAAGTCAGTTTTACAAAGGTGAAAGAGGGACAGAAGTATTTACTCCATTGCAAAAGCTTCTTTACTGGCTGGATTGGATACTGTTGTTTCATTACATGCAAGCTGGATTGAGTATTTTGATATTTCCTACAGTGTCATTGTCTGTCAAAGCCATTCTCAATGGTCAGGAATTCCCCCTCTCTTCCTGTCTTACATGGGGATGTATTCCCCAGTGAATTCTGTTCTACAGCCTTGTTTTTAACCTTGATTAATTAAAGAAGGTAAATGAGTAAGAATAAATACAAAGAACAAACAGTTTTCAATTACTTTGGGCTGCTATTAATATGGGATACAGTTAAGAGAGTAGCTTACAACCACTATCAACTCACTTCCAGGTCCTTATTCAGAATTAAGTACCAGAAATACAGACAAGTTTGTGCAATATGTTATTTTCTGATTTTATAAAAGACAGTACCCATATTTTAAAGAAGAAATTACGGAGATAAATGTAGTAGGACATTCGTAAAACTTGAAGTTAAAAGCATAACTTGAAGTTGTGCCTTTCTGCAGCAAAAAAAGCAATTAAGTATCAGTTAAAAATAAGGAAATGTCTCCTGGAGCTCAAGGAATTGTTGTTCACACACTTGGCCAGGAGAGGGACTGCTGAAGTCTGAGTCATGCTCTGCCCAGAAGAAGCTGCCTTAGTTATGCAGAAAAAGCATTTCCAGGGCAGTGCAGCTCCCAGTTAAAGAATTTTGCTTTTGGTACTAATCTGCAGCATGAAGGCTGTCCACCTGGAGATTCAGTGAAGTGCCCAAGCTTTCAAAAAATGAACCCACACCTCAAAATCCAGCATCTTCCCCTAATGGATGAAGGGGTTTATTTAGATTTAAAATGACAAAAGCACTTCTCCAGGGTTAGATGACTACAATACAACTAAATCTCAGCAATATCCGGGCTGTTTGCGGATAGGCTGACACCAGCAGTCAACTGGAGGCCAGCATTCCTTTCCATTCATCTACATCACTCACCTGCCAAGCAAGCCTTTGGCCCTCTCTGAACATTTTACATTTAACAAGCACAGACTGAACCACTAGTTCTCCCGATACTATGAGAACACAGTGATCATTGGTCTAACTTGTACACTTTTATGTTTCCAATAAAGGGCCCAGATTTCCAAATAAAGCTTGGAAATACATATTGTTATCATCCTTCTGTCTCTCCTTTTATATAATGACCTAGTGCAGTTTAGTTTCAAACATTTTCAATTTGCAGACCTCTAAAAACTTCTCAGTGGAGATATATAGTGAATTTAAGCCTACTAACAAAATGTTTCTCATGGTTTCATTTCTCAGACCCTTAGGGAAGGAATCCATACACTTTACAAATTAAAATCCACCATAGTGTCCAAGCCTTATCTTGATTGCAACCAACCAGTGAATGTGTCCTGTAGCTCTAATTGTACCATTTGATTTTACAGGTCTGCCTGGAGGCAGAAGGGTATAATTCCCATGTAAACAGTATTAAATTGGTGAGAATTGCCTTATATATATTGAACAGAATTGTGTGTTTCACTTTGCCAATGGTGATACATTTTAAAGAGATATTACTATTAGAAATTCTTCCTTTATTCAGCTAGAGTATTTTTATTTGTATCAGAAAAGTGCAAACATATCAACAAACTCAAGAAATCAATTTAACTGTATACATGTGCTTTACAGCCAGAGGAGTAGTATTCTGGAGAGTGAATCTCCCCTCTGCATATGCAGTGGTCACCTCAGATAGGTCATTTACGTGTTGCGTTCTGGCCTGTCCCTCATTATTCTGGTTGTTGGTGTGTGCACAGTAACCAGGTCCCAGGTACACTGTGCCAAGACAGGCAGTTGAGGCTGTATCCAAACTAGGATTTAAGCAGAATCTAGACCTCATGTTAGGTACTTCAATACATAGGGAATGCAGAAAGAGAGAGACCTCAAACAAGGTCCAGAACGGCTGCCTCATAGTTACACACATCTTCTCCTGAGCTTACAACCACTTGAAAAATCAAGCTGATATCTACTTTTAAAAAATACTGAGGCTCTTGGTTCTTCCCCTCTAGGCAGATGTTTATCTGCCAAATGCATTCTGACCCAGCTCTCCCATAAAGGCACCCCAGTCAGTGTCCTATTTCTGTGTGATACTGTGGAAACTTGTGTATCAACACACAACAGAACAAACTCCATTTCAGCTATGGGACTACATGCTGTTACGTAGAAACAAAAGGAATGACCAAACAGGATGGAGATCATGACAAGTTTCCTGGGTATTGGTATCAAAACAGGTTCAGAAGTCAGATGGATACTCTTTATACAAGTTATTTCCAGAAACATTGTGTTCTGGAGACAAACAAAAACAAAACCCAAAAGCAAACCAACAGACAAGCAAATAGAGAAAAAAAAATTATGCACACACACAGAAGTTTTTATTCTCTGTAATTCTCACTGACATTCCTGAAGAAATTGCTTAAAAAAATTAAAAACAGAGAGAAAAGTTAAGTTACTCTTTCTTTTCCCCATATGCTTCAGAATTGTCTAATTTGGATGCAGAGTGGTGGGTGGGTTTTTTGGATTTTCAAGGACAGTTGCTCCAATTGTACAGAAAAGCTCAGCATCCCTTCTATTTCTGACAGAGCAGAAAATGTCTAAGTAACTAGCAAAGTAGAAACAGCAAAATCTCTAAATTCTTACTTGAATTTAACCTCCAAGCTTCTGCCTATAGGTGACAGACTCCACTCCTCATTGATGCAAATTCTTTTAATCAATTAATTAATTCAAATTATGTACACCGTAAAATAAAGGCCTTTGTGTTTGAATTTCTTGTGCTGCAGAGAAATACTATTCTCTTCCTATTGTTATTGTCTAATACAAAAGTCACACAAAACATTTTTTGGAGAAAAGGTTTAAAATTCAGTGGCTTATGCAACTTGACACAGGAAAGTGTTGCATGAAAATGCAAGCTGTGCTATGTAAAGGTGATTGCAAAGCAAGCACTAATTTTAAAGCTAGCTCACTAGAGTACTTAAAAGACCTGTTAACCAACTTCTTGCTCACATGTAGGAGTTTCATAAAAACTCATTTTAGAATGTCTAGCGAATGTCTCCCCAGCCATTTCAAAGAGATTTTATCCCTTGTTATTTCAATATAGTAAAATGCTGAGCATATGAGTTTTCATATGCACAATAAGGTTGAATTAGTGCATTAAATAATCAGCCCCTAAAACTGGTCTGAGAAGAGACAAACTGTAGCGGCAAGGCCCTTATATAACAAGGAATAATTCAGCTCCTCGTGGTGTTGTAATCAAAGAGAGTTTATTTCGAAATTCCCGCTCCTTATATCTCTTAATACCATGTGACTTCTTCAGCCAGTAGAGTTATATGTGACCGCGCATGTTCTCTCGGGCCCATCTGCCCCGGCACATCCTTGTGCCTCCAGATACGCCTCCCACAACAAACTAGGCAATAACTGTGTTTCTCTTACTCTGGATTTATAGCTGTAGTTCTGCTATTAGCCTCTAAGTTTTTTTATGGTGCATTTGCATCTTTGATAAGTATTCCTGTCCAAATAAAGGTTTAAACAGACAACTAGAGTCAAAATAATGCTTAAATTTCATCAGGACAGGGACACAAATATGTCAGATTTATTTGAAACCAGCTATCTATAATTTAGGAACTGTCTTTAAACAAACTGAAAAGCCATTTAATAAATTCAGTCACAACGACCAACAGGAATCTTTTCTCTCTTTAATTTCAAGAGACATGACTGCAACTCCATCTCATGAGTATCTGCCAATGAACTCTTTTGATATAGACTGCATATTTCAGCCCTGGTATGCAATACTTGCTTCCATCCCAGAGGCACTGCTGAACAAATAAATCACTGCTTTTTGTGCAGAGATGACATTAGTTATACAGGTTAAAGAAATCTGAGTTATAAGTAATCAAATTTTAACACTGTGCTATGAAAGTATAGCCTGGATTACTTTTGCCTACTGTTACTCAAGAGATTTAAAAGAACATTCCCAATAATCTCATTTTAACATTTTAGATTGACACTTCACAATAGCTACAGCAGAGTCAATTGAATGTTTGGGTACCAGGATGCAGGAAGAAAGGGAATTCATTTGAATTGATTGCCTTTTTCAGCAATATCAGCTGTTCTATGAAATACATCAATAGCTTGCTCACTGTCCTTGTCCTACTCAAGAGACACTAGCTTTACTGTAAAATATGGTTTGAGCTTCAACATCAGAAAAGAGATGGGAATATAAGAATGTTGAATTATTGACATTCTCTTTATTTTTTTCCTTGAAACTGCTTTATCTCAAAAAGAAAGAAAGAAACTTCTGATAAAACATTTCAATGTAGTGGATCCCAGTTCTTAGACATCCTACTAGACACTGTAGTTGTAAAAAAATAAAAAAGGCTTTTTAACTGATAACACTGTTTCTTCAAATATATTTGAGACAGCTCTGGCATAGGGGATTGCCATACAGAGGTGTAAGTCTATGGGTGAAGTAGTTTCCACCCTATATGTTTTGTAAGGATATTTTTAAGGAGCAAGGCTTTTGCTTTCTTTATGCAAGAATATATCTCTTTTTTTAGAGCTTGAAAAACAAGATTGCTTCATTCCTTTGAAATTTTAATTTCAGCTCTTAAAAGAATGCAGAGACACCTAAAATATTTTGAGCCTTTATGTTTAGTTGCTTTTAAAACATGTACTAAACTGGAACATGTCCTCATTGCTTAATGTTCAGCCCTAGTCTGAACTCTCTCTCATCAGGGGTCTGAGGATGACAGGTCATCCTGTCCTATCCTATGTCTATCACTCAGCTCAAATTACTACCCATTCCAAATTGACATCCTTTTAAAGTGGGCAAGTAATAAACATTTCTGGCCTCTAGATCCATCTCAAGTTTCTTGTTTCTCATTCGCTATTGCAGAGGAATCATTATGACTAGCATTATAATCTTCATGGTGACATGTAGTGGTGGAAATTGCTGTACTGTGTGTGTCCAGGAGATACTGCTCCCTAGAAATAATGTGTCTGTGGAGGCAACAGGAGGATATAGGAAGTTAATTTCCTATATTATCAACTGGAAAAAGCCATTTTAAATGAACAGATTTTAAAATGAACAGATAGAGACTACATCAGAAAATTGCTCATCTCTCTAATTCATGCTATTGAAATAGCACTCAGGGACTGATTTGTGATAACCTGGTGATTCACTGGAAAGGGCTGAAGGAACAATATCCCCCTTGTTGACAATGATAAGCAAGAATGAGATTTCTTATTATTGCCAATGTATCTGCTGAAATTACTACTCAAGTACTTTCTACTATTGCTATTTTTCCTTCTGTTGTAATTAAAGTAACACCAGAAGAACACTGCCTTCTGCAGTGTCTCAATTAAACCAAGTCAGCTGCTTCACACAATCCTATCCAAGAGGGTTACAAGTGGAACAAGAGACAATATACTAACTTTAATAATGTTTCACAGGTTTTAGCACTTTCACTATTTAGTGGTGCCTTTATCTCAGAGAATTGTGCTTCCAAATATCATGAGAGTCTAGATGTTTTTGGGTTTTTTCTGAGGTCACATCCTCATTATTAATTTAACTGCAGTAGGATTTCTGGATTATCCTAGATATTAGAAGTATCTAGTATGTAAGGTGGCCGCTCATGACCTGAGGGTTTATTCTGCAATGACTCAGATAAAATTCCCTTTTCTTTCAGTAGCCAATTTGACTGAAGAAAAATAAGCATGGGAACACACTCTGTAATCTGATCCCAAACTTTAGGCAGGTTAACAGATGTGATAGTAAATGTAATTTGAATGCCAAGATCACGAGTATCAACTAGTTGCTGAGCAACATTGTCTGTATATATAAATTGGGCTTGGCTGTGACTTGGGTCCTCAGCCAAGAACATAGCCTCTTCATGGATGGACAGCTGAGACCTCGTGCCTGCAGAGGCAGGACCTACTCACAATAGCCACAAGAAGTGGGGAAGGGAGTCCTCACCCTAGTCCTGCATACTGAACCAAGTACGTGACCCATACGAAGGAGTATGAAGGGTGATTATTGCTTAAAAGAATGGGGATGAAATTACTGCTGTGGGATATATGGAGCATTTTCCCCTGGAGACTTTTATCCACACAAGTTATATCTAGTATGTATAAGTATGACTAATCTTTGCGAACGAAGATTTGGGAAAGGTCATTAACCCTTCGAGCCTGCGCGGTGGATTTTTTAGGTGAGACCCAGCGTGCGCTGA